>NW_026918487.1:0-143089 GCF_032062105.1 Saccostrea cuccullata | reverse complement strand
TACTGTATTTTTTCTATATAATGTATTGTCGAGGAAATTCGAACTACACTCGTCACATTTTTTTTCAGTGTGCTGTGTTAATTTTTAGTTTTTTGTAAACCTTTCTGCTTCATATACACTAGAATGTCGCGGAAATTATACACTAGAATGTCGCGGAAATTCGATTTTATGCACGCTTTAAAAATGACATATCCCACTGTATAATAAAAAGTTTCTTTTTAGTATACAGTGGGATATGTCATTTTTAAAGCGTGCATAAAATCGAATTTCCGCGACATTCTAGTGAATATGAAGCAGAAAGGTTTACAAAAAACTAAAAATTAACACTGCACACTGAAAAAAAATGTGACGAGTATAGTTCGAATTTCCTCGACAATACATTATATAGAAAAAATACAGTATCCTTGACCCAAGCGCCTATGGGGGGAAAGTACATAGGCGCTTCGTTTCAGGATGATGTATTTTGTGTATAATGTGTTTTTGGTGTGTCTGAATACCCTCATTAAAATAAAAATGAAAATTCCCTGAAATTAGCACGTTTTATAAATGTCATATTTACAGTAAATTACTCTCACAGACACGTATATAAAGCATCGTTTTTGAAAAGGGGGGAAACAACCAGAGAAAAAACTTTTTTTTCACTTACCTGTAAAAATTGACCAAAAAACCTCTTAAAAACGAAAACCCTTTTTCGGGGGAAGGGGCCGGGGGGGGGGGGCAAATATTTTCAAAGCCAACTTCTTTTCGTTTCCATTTTTTCCCATACAAAACTAGCAGATTTTCATTCATATCACAATACTATGGTATGAAGTGGGAGTGGGGACAACCAACCTTCCAATGCACATTTTCAATAGTAAAGATAATGTTGGGGGGGGGGGGGTGGGACAAGGGCGGGCAGCCCTCCTTCTCCCTGTTGCTATGTGCCTGTCTCATATAGACTTGTGTAGAGAAAGTAAATCAGTTAGAAAAAATCAATACCTCTCTTCGAAATACTATTTTTTATTTTCTCAAAAGTATCACACGGGCTTGAGTACAGAAAACAAAGAAAAAATTACCCCAGAGAGAAAAAAAATCTCCGAGGAATATGACATTTTTAAAACGTGCTAACTTCAACTAATTTTCATTTTAATTTTTATGAGGGTATTTAGACACAACAAAAAAGCAAACTGAAACATAGCATAAACATGTTACATACATGTAGATGTTCGGAACGTTAGGCCTAAGACCAGTAAGGGGTCTTTAAACAGATGCGTGCAGATGGCAGCATTCGTATTATCTTTTTTATTGCAACTTTAGCTCGTAGTATATGATGAATTTCCTTTGATATTTTAAATGCAGAATGTGTATCCCAAAGAACAAGGTTCATTTTTGCCTTATTTGGCCCTGTGAATTTCTGAAGAACTGAAACCGCAAGGTTTTATTTAATAATGCATTGAATATAACTTAGATCTTTGGCGACTGCATATCTCTCAAAATCAAAAATGACGCAATTTTCACGTGTTAACTCGGTATTTATTTAGACCGTCAATTTCATTATACCCCCCACTTGAAAAGCGGGAGGGTATATAGTAATCGTTAATTCCGTCCGTCTGTACGTCTGTCCGTCCGTCTGTCTCTCTGTCCGTCCGTCTCTTATCCGCAACTCCTCTCATACCACTGAATGAAATTTGATCAATTTTCACAGAATCTTTATTACATATTGCCATTGTGTGCCTTTTATTTTACATTTTGATCCGACACATATTTTTGTTTTCCGGCCACAGCAAAACATGGACTTTGCCATTAAAACTACTAGTATATGGAGGCGGGGGTATCATTTAGTGAGCTCATCGCTCACAGTACCTCAAGTTGGCTATTATATTTATGGAAAACCTGTTCTACAGGTATTCGAATGAACAAATTGATCGTTTTATCAATTTCTAAGGAAATGGGCGTGTCATAAGATGACAATAAAAGTTCAAACTTAGCTCAAAACGTTCCATTCGAACGGAAAAGTTTACCACTTCAATGCGCTTCATTGTATTTACCAAATTTTACTGAAGAGTCCAGGCGAGGTCCCTTGTATTCTTCACAATATGCTTGGAAACTGTATCGCGTGCGTAAATTTATGCGTGTCTTAGTACAATGTCTTCTTTTCTCTCAGCTGAGAAAATTTTCAAGTCTGTTTATTATGGAATCCGGATAGGGCCACGCAGTTCACTATCGCATCATCGCACCATCGAGGTTTGAGTCGATGGTGCGATGACGCAATAATGCGATAACGATGAAGCGATGGTGCGATAACGATGAAGCGATGGTGCGATAGTGCGATGACGATGATGCGATGGCGCGATGACGATGATTCAATGGCGCGATGAAGAGATAATGCGATGGCACGATAGCAATGCTGCGATGGTGCGATAGCGATGATGCAATAGTGATGATGCGATGCTAAATCGTGTCTATCGCACCATTGCAGCATCGCTATCGTGCCATCGCGTCATCGCATTATCGTTTCATCGTACCATCGCATCATCGCAATCACATTATCGCACCATCGCATCATCGTCATCACGCTATCGCGTCATCGCTTCATCGTTATCGCACCATCAATTCATCGTCATCGCTAAATCGTGTCTATCGCACCATTGCAGCATCGCTATCGTGCCATCGCGTCATCGCATTATCGTTTCATCGTACCATCGCATCATCGCAATCACATTATCGCACCATCGCATCATCGTCATCACGCTATCGCGTCATCGCTTCATCGTTATCGCACCATCAATTCATCGTCATCGCAAATCTCGATGGTGCGATGATGCAATAGTGAACTGCGTGGCCCTATCCGGATTCCATAGTTTATGGTCTTAGTTTTAGTAAAATTTTCAGCTGAGAAAATGTTTGAATTCTGAGAATAAAGTTTGTCTGATAATTTTTTTGTTTATGATCACAAGGCCAGTTCTTCTTTATTGATCTGGGGGTCTTTATTCAACAGTGGTGAAAATTCTAAATTTGCGAAAATTTCACATGAAGTTTCTTATGGAAATTTAAGGTGTACATTTTAAAACTACTAATACTCCTTGCAAAGCAAATTTAGGTAGACAACCACTGTGGACAAGAATACATTTTTTAAGTATAAAATTTTTTAACCATCTAATTACTGCAAGGGAATACTTTAGCATTAAAAATCTATAAAACAACGGTCAAAACAAACGTATGGTCTAAAAATATTGTTTGCCCCCGTAAACGAAGTTTCGGGGGTATATAGTTTTTGTCGTGTCTGTCTCTCTGTTTGTCTGTTTGTCCGACAAAACATTAACCTTGCCAATAACTTTTGATTTAGTGGAGCTATGACTTTCATATTTCATATGTGTATTTCTTGTGACAAGACCTTTCTTTGAGTACCACCAAATTTGACCTTTTGACCTTGACCTTGGAGTTTGACCCACTTTTACATGAAAATTTTAAAATTTTGTTTTGGACATATCTTTTGAACAGTAAACACCAGGACATTTATACTTCACATATGTAATGTTTGTTAAAAGATCTTTCACTGGATACCAGCAACCTTGACCCTTTGACCTTGACCTTATAGATTTCTTAACTTGTAAAAAAAAATTAACCTTGGCCATTACTTTTGAACGGTAAGGGATAGGGCTTTCATCCTTCATATATGTAATTCTTGTGAGAAGACCTTTCATTGGATACTAAGAACGCTGACCTTTTGACATTGACCTTTGAGATTGACCTATTTAAAAAAGCAAACCTTGACCATAACTTTTAAAGAGTTACGGCCAGTGCTTTCATGCATTACATATTTAATCCTTATGACAAGACCTTTCATTTGATAACAATAACTTTGACCCTTTGACCTTGACCTTGGAGTTTGACCCACTTTTACATGAAAATTTTAAAATTTTACTTTGGACATATCTTTTGAACAGTAGACAGCAAGACATTTATACTTCACATATGTAATGTTTGTTAAAAGACCTTTCATTAGATACCAGCAACCTTGACCCTTTGACCTTGACCTTGTAGATTTCCTTACTTGTGAAAAAACTTTAACCGTGGCTATAACTTTTAAACGGTAAGGGATAGGGCATTCATACTTCATACATGTAATCCTTGTGAGACGATCTTTTATTGGATACCAAGAACTTTGACTCTTTGACCTTGACCTTTGAGATTGACTTACTTAAAAAAAGAAAACCTTGACCATAACTTTTAAAGAGTTAGGGCTAGTGCTTTCATACTTAATATATTTGATTCTTATGACAAGACCTTTCATTTGATAACAATAACTTTGACCCTTTGACCTTGACCTTGGAGTTTGACCTACTTTTTAAGAAATGGAACGTTGACAATACCTTCTGAACGGTAAGGGCTAGGGCTTTCATGCTCTACAGAACTATTTTATGCGGCAAGACCTTTCATTTTATACTGATTACATTAACCTTTTGACCTTGACCTTGGAGATTTTTGTAATTATTAAAAAACTTTAACATAAGCTTACTTTCAAAATTGTTTTCTAGTGAGTATACCCTACTTTTGGTACAATTTAATTAAATTTTCATTTACGAAAAGCTTAATCTTTGCTATGTTGCCATACGGGGGCATCAGTGTTTTACAAACACATCTTGTTTTTTCAATTTTCAACAAGTTAGGATTTTTATTTAAACAATAAAATGCTTTCTTTGTTTGTTATTACTGGGATGAACGAAAGAACCGTTGCAGAAAAAATACATAACCCTTGTAAGTGGGTAATGTATTTTTTTCTGAAATAGCTGCGACCGTTCATTCCAGTAATAACAAACAATGAAAGACATATTATTTATATTTATATCTGATTAATTTATTATTTTAAGTAGGATTAAAAATATAAATTATTGTGTTAATGATGCGAAATTCTTTGTACGTTTCATTGATGGAACAGTCACTGATCAAGAAATCTGTACAGGTGATACTGTATGCCTAATGCAGTTTATGCAGTGATGAACGGAATGGATTTCTTAAGAAATAAAGAAAAAATATTCAGTGGTTGTAAATATTCATTAATAAAAAAGAAAATTTAATAAAAATCATGTGCACTTCTGAGAAGCATAGAACAAGGAATATAGGATTAATGCGTACAAGAAGAATATGCAAAGATTAATTATTCATCTATGCTAAAATGTTATCAAGTTGCTTTTGATAATTTCAAACGAAACGGATACACTTATATACATGTATTAAAAAAGAAAACAGATGGATCAATTATGAGCAGGTTGAGACTTAATGCTCATTACCTTGCTATAGAAAAAGGGAGACTTTCTTCTATATCCACAAATAAAAGAATTTGTAACATTTGTAACACAGGGGAGATTGAAGATGTATTTCATTTTCTCTTCTTATGCCATAAATACAATAATCATAAATTAACTTTTAAAAGGAACCTTAATAGCCATTGTCCAGTAGTACTGAAAATAACAAACTCATTTATTTAAAGATGTTTTACATCTAGAATTGATTGCAAAACATAATTATTCTAAAATGAAGGTACGATTTAACTATGATTATGTGTAGTCTCACATTCTATACCAGATTATTGTTGATGATTGTTTATATACTGTTTAACGCCCCTCTCCAGAATATTTCACTGATATGAAGACGTCACCATTGCTGGTGAAGGGATGAAAGTTTAAGCCTATGCTCGGCACTCAGGGCCTTTGAGCAGAGAGGGATCTTTATCGTACCACACCTGCTGTGATACGGGGAGCCTCGATTTATACGCTCTCATCCGAAGGACCACCACATTTAGTCGCCTTTTACGACAAGCAAGGGGTACTAAGGACCTATTCTAACCCGGATCCCCACGGGGCGATTATTTTTGAAATGAACACTTGATGATATTTACAATATGATGTGCCTTTGAAAAGTATTGTAAGTGTGTTTGTGCCAATAAATATTTGTATTTGTTTTTGTATTTACCATTAATTTTTATACCTCTTTTTATACCTCTTCCTTAATTACTCTATATAGAATTATTACCATACCATTCCCAAAGTTTAATGACAGCAGACCCTGGTGTTATAATTCAGTCAATTTTTTTCTCAAAAGGTAACATGGATTACCCCCTGGTACTTTAAAATATGTTTTTCTGGCCTTTCCATAAGTACTGACATACTTAAGTTCAGATTCTCATTACATTTCAAGGTTAATCCAAGGTAACAAATGTTTGATGGTCTTTTCCAATATATGTAAACTAATAAATGCAGAATTTACCATTTGAGTTTAAAATAAGGAATCTGTAGTGTCCTGTAAGAATAATATGTTTCGATGATGTTCAAACAAGTTCATCAACAATACCATTAATAAAAATGTTGAAGAGAGATGGGCTTAAGATATCGCCTTGCTTAACACCACATTCAGATGTGAATATTTTAGTGAAACGATTAGTAACCTTTATCTTTGTTTTTTTTTGTATTCTCATACATTGAAAATATAATATTGAACATATTGGTGTGTATATTGGATTTCGGAAGTTTATATTGAAGCCCAACCCTCCACAGAGTGTCTAAGGCAATACGGAGATCAATAAAAGCTGCATAAACCTTTTGCTTTAAAAACAAATCATATTCAAAGCCAAAAGAGTCCAAAATAATTTAAGCTGAAAGAACTAAAGCTGTATATCATATATTGAAAAATATAGATGAAGGAAAAAATACAATGGGAATCAAGAAAAGGGAAATGTTCGATTCCCAAAACTTTACAGCAATATTTATATTAAAGTATTAAAGGTATAACGACCATATTTTGTACCTAATAAATGAATGGTCGAATATTCTTAATCTATTTTTAGGCATAGATTTAATACTCTGCTTATTTCCATAGCAACGTTCCATAAAAAGTGAGATACATACATTCGGGGGGGGGGGGGGCAATAAATATGTAATCAGCTCGATGACATACAACAAAGAAATCATATGCCATTAAGCTTTCTCTAATTATTGAATCTTTAGTGAGTTGATAACAGTTTATGTGACCACTTTCATCACATAGATCCATTGCGAGAAGCTGGAAAACAAGGGGCTAGTCGAGACATTGCAGTCAAAATGAATAGTCAAGAATCAGTCAGCTAAAAAGTGAAATTAAACGCTTCATTAAATCAGCTGTAAAACTTGTTCAGAAACCCAAAAATATATTAACCTGAAATATGTGAAATTTAAGCAACCATTCAATGAACAAAGTGAAATATGGAAGATATGATTTAATTAAGGAATGTTTTTCAGTTTTGTGTGAGTTATTGGTGTGTGAATCACACAGACTTGTCACGTAGGCATAATTCATGAAGCGCACTAGCGCTTCATGAAAAATATGCGCTTCATGAAAAATATGCCTTATTTCCTTATAATATTATATTCCTAATATAATATTTCCTTATATTTACATTTTACATGTTTGGAAGCAACTAAAATATGCTAAATATTTGAATTTCTCGCTGCCGTATATCGTTGAATTATTAATTACGTCGCTGCTTCATTGTGACGTCACGTTAACGCACGTTTCAACGTGTATATTCCTACCCGTGAGTTTACACGAGATTGGTTTTTAAATCAATTTTACTGTTTGCTTACCAGAAAAACACAGCGAATGTAAATATTAAAAGTTAAACTATTGTTTTAATCACTGTAACTTTTTGCTGTTTTTGACCCTTTCCTAGTACTTGGAATGTTTTTGTCTTTATTTTGAGTAGCGCAAACAATGTTTAAGAAAAGGGAACATCCAACATGGTTGAATCGAGGTAGCAGATGTATAGATTATTTATTTGCGGTTTTAAAACAGTGGTATTTAGACCCAAGTTAGTTTTTCTCAATGTAAAGATTCCTCTCGAGTTATTTTGGCACTCTATTAGAAAATCCAAAGTTATAATGGTTGATAATTCGTTAAAATATCTCCAAGCTCGGGCTAACAAAAACCCATCTCTTTCCTTATGATCTTAAAGCTTGTGTTTTCTAATTTTTTCTCTCATTTTCATTCAAAAGCATCATCATATACGGAAAACTTTGAGGAATCTTCTACACTTGAAAACTTTACCAATAAATCATTCAGGACCGAAAGATCCAAATCCAGAAGTTTACTGGTAGCATCAATAGACATTGGCACAACATACAGCTGTAGTGGATTTTCTTTTATAAATAATTTTGAGATGTCACCTTTGTCAGCTTTTCAACACCGAGGAAATTTCAACGAATGTGGTCCAGCAGGGAAAAAACAGTCTTGTCTGCTTCTAAATGAAAACAAGGAATTTTCTGCATTTGGATTGGAAGCTGAAAAGCGTTACAGCAACCTAGTTGAAAGAAAAGAACAGAAGAGCTGGTATTTTTTTCGAAGATTTAAAAGAAAATTGCAAGATGACATGGTAATGTCTTTTTTAACTTTCTTCGTCATGTAATTTGGTTTAAATATGGATAATTTCTGATCATCAAAACACCGTTTCAGAAGAAATTTTAGCGAAGCGTAAATAAAGCGATTTTTCCTTTAATATTAATTACGTAAACTATTTAATTTCAGTGCAATGTAATCATAGCGATTATGTTACAATTAAATTGCGATTAATTTTTAGCGATATCAAGGACTTATAATGTATGATCGAAACAAAAATGGATTTCTGGTTTGCTATACATTTAATAAAACTTCTAAGTGTACAATTCAATAAACTTGTTAATTGAAAGAATACTTTATAGAATTCGATGATATTTTCATATAATTACAACAAATGAGTTTTCTCTACTATGGTATAAAGAAAATCAAATATCACCGATGAAAGCCATATTTCCGTAAAAAAGCTAGAAAAAAATAAATCTAAACTTTGCGGCACGGGTTTTGTGTAATTAAAATCTTTTTGTGAACATTATCAAATTAAAAAAACAACTAAAACACAAAGCTTTGGCAAAATGGCTATTGAGATAGATAGGAGAGCAGCTGGAATATTGATATCTGAGCATCCTTGCACCCATTTTCGCTAGCCAAGGGTTTCTGATTCGCTACTCTCCACTTAAACCCTTGGCATACGGTGAAGTTAAAAAACGGGATTGTTTTCGTCACGTGATCTCGAATCTATTCTGAATGTACGCAAAGACTCCGTTATCGACAGAAATAAAGATGCGTGTTAAAAAAAGTTAAATTTTTTTTCAAGAATAAATTTAAACGAAGCAATAATTGAGTTATGATCTATTTATTATTAGTCCCCTACCGGTGAAACCGGGGGGGGGGGGGGGGGCTATAGGTTTCCTCTGCGTCCGTCCGTCCGTCTGTCTGTCCGTCCGTCTGTCTGTCCCCGTCAGTCTGTCCCACTTGGTTTTCCGCACTTTTTTTCTAAACGCTTGCAGATATTGAGCTGAATTTTGGTACATGAGTGTATCTTAATAAGTTGCAGATCAAGTTTGAATTTCTTTTCGCTTCATTGATTTTTGACAGAATTATGGCATTTTGAATATTTTTCATTCCCACTTGGTTTTCCGCACTTTTTTTCTAAACGCTTGCAGATATTGAGCTGAATTTTGGTAAGTGAGTGTATCTTAATGAGTTACAGATCAAGTTTGAATTTCGTTTCGCTTCATTGATTTCTGACGATCAAACCCGCCAAAAAATTTAATGTTTTAAAGACTTTTAAATGAAATAAGATTTTTAATAAATTTTTGTGTGAAATGCCATTAAAATATATAATTCCTGATTTTAAAAAGAAAAAATGAGAAAATATTAACTTCAAATCTGTGTCCAAGTACCTTTAAAAAATTACATCCTGAAGAAAAAGGGGAACCCGGTAGGGGACATGTATTGCTTATGCAATACTCTCAGAATGCTTGTTTAAAATAGATTCTTGATCACACATTTAAAAGATATTAGAAGACGCCATAGCTATTCATAGAATTGTATGTTGTCTTGCGGATCGTTGTTTACTTGCGTATTTTATTCCCGAGATTAAAGAGTCAAGAAGTATCCCGAACGCAAATAACGTCATTTACAAAAAAAAAAAACAAAACAATTGCTGATTGGTCGACCGGGTGTACCGAGTCCCAAGAAAAGAAACTTCTATCAACACCGTATGCCAAGGGATTATGAGAAGAGAAGCGTATCAGAAACCCTTGGCTAGCAAAGATGCCTTGAACCACATTTTACTCACTTTTATTTTAGTGTTTAATTGTCCCTACGAGGGGACATTAAATCTCATTCGTCTGTCTAGCTGTCCGTCTGTCCATCACAAAAACTTTAACCTTGCCCGTAATTTTTGATTTAGTGGAGTTATGACTTTCATATATCACACTTGTATTTCTTGTGACAAGACCCTTCTTTAGGTATAACCAAATTTGACCTTTTGACCTTGAACTTGGAGTTTGATCCACTTTTAAACCATGACCATAATTTTTGAACGATGGGGGTTAGAGCTTTTGTACTTCACATACGTTTTCCTTTTGAGAAGACCTTTCATTGGATATCAACAATTTTGACCCTTTGTTCTTGACCTTGGAGTTGACCTACTTTTAAAAAACTTTTTAATTTGGCCCTAACTTTTTAACGGTCAGGATTAAGGTTTTCATCTTTTAAAAAAATCAACTTCAATGTTACTTTCTAAATAAATGACATACGATATGATGTTCATATTACACACACAATATGTCATAAAAGATAATATCTCGCCCACAAAGACACCGAAAGCGTGGGACCACAATTCTTTTTTTGCTTGTTGTCCTCCATATTACTTTGAAAAATTAACATTCAGTTTGAAAACCCATTTTAACACATTTTTTGTATAGGCTCTGCGTCATTTTCATCGTCATTTATCACAATTTGAAAGCTTTGAACAAAATGTAACCGAACCGGAAGTGACTTTTATCTTCGTATGAGGCCAAACATGTCGCGTCACACCAGGATAAAAGAGTCCTGAAACAATCTTAGAAATATGAAAGCAAACAAGTTCAATTGCATGAAAATAATAGGAAATCGTTGCTTTTTAGTCTTATATCAGCTCAAATATCCTAAATCATCCTTAAAGCGATGCACTTACGTGTTAAACGGCCACTAATATTGATCAAAAGGCCTCTGTGTGTTGATGCACTGTCAAATTCCGAATTTTAATCCCATTGAACACATTATGGACTTTTATAAGTAATGTCAAACCCCACCTTCTCCCCTCAACACGATTTCAATGATTTGGACTGATTTTTGCAATTAGTGTGGCAGCTCAAAGGTCCATCTTCTATTCAGGTATACATGGTTTTCTACAGTAAAGAATGTCTTGCAGTAATTAAAGCGAGTGGTGGTCTTACTTTATAGAAATTATTTCATGTTAATTTTCATTTTAAGGGTACATGTGCATGTACATCATTTCCTTGACACTTTGCTTAAAATTCTGACAAGATACTTACATGTAATTTATGCAACATTGAACTGAAACATGAACCATTTCCATGAATTTAAGATATTATAGATTGCATGCAATTTTTCCTAAAACTTCAAAAATGTTAAGTGACCACTTAGAAGTGTATATTTTTGGGCCTAATTTCAATTAAAATTAATTCAAATATATATATATATATATATATATATATATATATATAGAAAGCACAAAGAAATTCACTTTTACATGGATACCCACTTCCGCCCCAGCCCAGGGTTGAACTCTCGACCTTCGGAATCTGTCTCCTAGCAGTGCAGGAACAGCGCGCTAGACCGCTCAGCTATCTAGGCAAGTCAAAAAACTTGCTTTCGATGCCGATGGAATTCTCGCGGCGCTGCCCTACACTACACGGTCATTGAGAATAGAAGTGAGATACAGTTACTTGGACATTATTTTGAACAGAGGATTGTTACCAATACATGTTGTAAAGATATTAATTATTATTTATAAAGCACATTTTACAACAACTCTTAAACTAACATAACTGCCCTAAGTAAAGAAATATTAATATAGAAAGCACAAAGAAATTCACTTTTATTAGTTTATTACTTACATCTTGGTATTGGAGACCAGTTACATTTTATTATCTGGCTTCAGGATCCCATTGGATTAAGGAGTCTTTTTCAGTCTCCAAAAGATTTTAGCAGCCCGTTTTGATCGTGTACTTTCAAGTACGTCAGTTGAAATAGTACTCTTTTTAATTTAATTCCTATAACATGTAGCTCATTAATTCTTGAATACTGTGAAATCACAAATTTTTGTGGGGGTGTTAATTTCTGTTGTTTTTTAGGTCTGAGGAGACTAACAAATTCATGTCGACCACGGAATGTAGAGTGTTACATACATATATGTTATCATTAATTCTGGATCCACGAAATTTACTTTCCACGAACCAAAAGATTTTCTTCAAACCACGAAAATGTGAACCCATGAAAATATGTGATTTAACAGCATTTAAAATTTCAAAAATATGTGGTCTACAAATCACTCATGTTTTGCACCTATGTTGTATGAATCAGTGAAAGTCTCATTAAATTTCATTTATTAGTATAAGAGGAGTTGAAAGAAAGAGATTTATACCCAAAAGCGTAACGAATAGATAGGATGGAAATATAGACAGACGGACTGACAGTCAGACAACCCAATCACTATATATCCTATTGCTTTACAAGAAGGTGATATGCTATTGAATATAACGTTTTCAAGATTGTCATTTGTGGTTTCTAACAGGCATTGTTTTGTCTAAAAGATTTTTGGAACATTTTAAAATTTATTTTAAAAAATTGTAAAAGCCTATATATAATTGTATAATTTGTAGGCTGATAACAACGATTTTATGCTTGTATCTGAAAATGGAAAAGAATTACCAGCAACCTTGGTTTACGCAGCCATAATACATCATTTCAAAGATGAAATGAAACAATATGAGTCTTATTTGACCGGGATCTTTGATATTGAAAGGGAAACAAAATGGGTTCTTGCAGTCCCAGCCTTTTGGAGTGAAAATGCAACGACTTTTATCCGACAGTGTGGAGTATTGGTAATAATTCACTAATTTCCAATTAGACAAATTTTCGATTGTAGAGTCCTTTAAAACAGTGACCAAATATTGTGTAAAAGTTTGGGCCGTGGATATCGGCCTGGATAGCTCAGTTGATTGGGCACCTGACTGGAGATGCAGGTGTCCAGGTTAGATTCCCATCCGGTGGCATAGCCATACTGTTACAGTTGTTTTTTTTTTACATTGCACGAGTGAAACATCTCAGCAAACCATGTGGTTATGAGATTGAAAGCTGTAACCTCAACTTTTCTATACGACAATTTTAACTAAAAAAATAAAACTTGAGCGGGCATCTAATAATTATCACTTTCTGGATCATTTCATGTAGCTCGAAAATGATGTTCAGAGATGTCAGATGGACATATATGAAATCAATGCTACAAAAGTCGTTCACACTCTTTTATATTGATATTGATTATTATTCACCCAAAAACTGTTTTAACCAACTTTGCTCTTTGTTCAGAAAACATCGAGAAAACATCGATCTATTTCAAACAAAGGATGACTGCACTTAACGCCGGTTTTTGGGTCTTTTTCAATTTCTGTTTTTACATTTATTTTTGGTTTTTTTGTTGGAAGTCAGTTGTTATAGAGTTTGTCTATTTCCAAATGAAATGCAATGTCATTAAGAGCGTGTCTACGAGAAAACCATGCAGGAGGTTATGGGAGCAAGGTTCTCTGATCAACTTCATGTTTTGTGTGTAAATTTCTTCTATTATATGAAATATTTTGCCACATTTTTTTTTTCAGTGTGGTCTCACTTAAGGGGTAAAATCGACAGTTACTAAAAATAGAATTCTTGGTCCAAACGCAGGGTGAAAACAGGAATTTTATAGGATTTTATATTTAAAAATTCAGCATTTTACTTGATTATGATATAAATTATCCATATATGGTTGAAAGTAACAAGATACACTTGTTTCGGAATTTTTTTCATAATCACAAACTGTGCCCTCGTTTAAGTGCAAAAAGGTCACAAATCTGGCATATTTCCAGATTTTTGAAAACTGGTAAAAATATTAACTTTTCAAAAACCCATAACTCAGAAAGTAACGCTTAGAATCAACTCAATCTCATACCAATTATTAGACAACATGTCTGTCTACATTATATAAAAAATCTGTCTTTGGACTCTCAAATATTTTTCTGTACTTTTTACTTAAAGTTGGACATTTTTTGTGAATTTTCAAATTTTCTCATCCCTGAACTTCAGCAAGGAGTTATTTGCTGATTTAAATATTTTCAAGAATTCAAATTTTGCTGCTGAAAAATACCAGTATATTGAACATTTTTGTTTTCAATCAATAATTATCTCTTAGGGGGTTAAATTGGGGGGGTAGCAGAATTGTATTATTTTACATTTTCTTTGAGCAGGGTGATATTCACATACTGTTTAGTACCTGTTTGTCAATCAGTAGACCAAGTGTGTTCTCTCTTATCTTAAAAAAGACTTGCTTGATGAATAATGAACATAGTACACTGGTATCTACTAATAAGTAGATGACCCCTTTTAATTTGGAGTTCACAAGGTCAAAGGTCAAGGGTTATAATTCTCGATATACCAGTATGTAGATTTTAATCATTCAAAATCGTGAGGACCCATTGTTTGACAGACATGAAATTTGAAAAGTAGAGGACCCCTTTAGATTTTGAGGTCACAATGTTAAAGGTCAAGGGTCAAACTGAACAAAAAGGAATATCAGAGCTATTTTCTTGACAGATATACATGTATTGTAATGGCAACAACCTCAAAATGAATGAACACAAAGTTTTAAAAATCAACAAATTAGGACATTAATTATTTTATAATTTTTAATTTCATTGCATATTAAAATTTGAATATTACTCAATAATTAAGTACATTCAACCACAAATAAATTACAATGCTTGACTGCTTCCTGATATTTTATATTCACTTCCAAAATTAAAATGACCTTGAAATTTTGTATGCTTGAAAAAAATCTACTTGCTTAAGTATACATCATGGTTCTAAATTAAGGTAAGATTTAAAAGATAAAATCACAGTTTCCCCAAATCATATTCTGGATTATTTGCTATACCTGTATACAGGAAATTAGTCTTTATAATAGTTTTATATTTGGTAAAACTAAAGCACCGCTGACCTTGAACTTTGATCTTTTCTAAGATAACAAGCACTAAAAATTTACTCTGAATTTCTGTGTATTCCTGCAAGTGAACCCTGATACATATTAAATATCATTTGGGTTGATCTTGAGGTCTCAATCTTTCAAAATCTATAAGGTGTATCCAAACTATTTTGTTCAGTATGACACCATTTTCTTCCCATGTATCATCCAATAACTTCTGGAGAAAATTTAACAAGCACTGAAATTTCCACTTCTGGTTTAAAGAACAACTGCACTGTCTCCAAATACACAAGAGTAGTACTCAAAGCAGGTACCTGTGAAAAAACACAGCTTTAAATTAAATTGAAATAAACCATACAAGACATATTCTAAGATTTTTAAAGTAAATGTCATGTTTATGATAATAATACACTTAAATTATTCAATTGAAGAAAATGTCATCAAATGATTTAGGTAAGACTCTTCACAAATTCTTCTGGCTTTCTTTGAAGAAAACAAGAGCTTCATATATCCTTGAAGTAAAGTAATAGAGTAAGGAAAAATGCATGTGGCAAATCAACAGACAGACAAGGCAATTCCTTTCCATGTACTATAGTATACAGTTATGAAATGGGTATGAGGGAAATAGCAAATTTATTATTCCCCGAGGGAGGAAACTATTTCCCGGAGGAAATAATTTTCTGCCGAGGGGAACAATAAATTTGTTATTTCCCGAGTTCCCATTCCATAACTTTTTTTATTATACCGAAACAATGATAGACGATTTAAATTTTTTTAACCAGATATTCCAACATTTAAAAAAAAAACTGCAGAGGCATAATTACAAATGCATGCGGTTTAACACAATGTATGATAAGTGAAGTATAGTGTCCTTAAACAATTAAATTATTTTTTAAAAAGTATTTTCACTGACATTTCGAAAAATTATCTTTGTCTTCATTTTGGTAGAATTCAAGTATGATTTTGACATCGCACGTTGAAATGTTTTGACGTCATAGCTACATTGCTAATAACATGACGTCACAGACTCGAGATTCCTTGTATGCTCCACCCACTGAACACTTTGATTGGTTAAAATTACTAATAAATATTCATGAGGGAGTAGTCCAAGGGAGCAACTCTGATTTTCCAGGGAGTAGTCTTCAGATGAGGGCAGTAGTCACTTATCGGGGAAATAGAGTTTTATGGTATTAATTTATACAGAGTAATGACAGTAGAGGTATAATAATATAACACATCTTTACCATTTCCTCAGCAGTGATACTAAGTAATTGGTAATGCTAATGCTGCATCTGCATTGTCTTTCCTCTTCTTAATTCTGGATTCTGTTCATAAAACTACATTGGAAACCCTATGTAGTAATTCTTTATAGCTCCACAGCTGAAAATCCCATTGTAAAGCCCAGTCCTAACCAGGGAAATGAATTTGAATAATCTGAAATTGCAAGAGAAATATAAGAATGAAAGGAAATATTCTTTACAAAGTATTATTTCCCAAACTTATATTTGGGATAATATTTAATTAGTTATGTTTTAAACACAAACCTGTCAAGGAACACATGGTGACCTTTAATTTGAAAAGTACAAGTATTTGACAAATCTTTTTTCCTTTAATCATATTTGACAAATCTTTTTTCCTTTAATCATATATGAAAAGCTGAAAATCATAACTGTAGCCCGATCTTCATAACATTTCATAAATATCTGAAAAAAATATTTTGTCTAATGAGATTCTTTATAATCATGCAGCCCACATATAAGGCAATAATGGTGATTTAATTGACAGTGAAGACCCATGCACCTATCCAATTCTTAATGTACCCTATTAGTAAACAGTCTTTGAAAACCCTGGACCTATTCAACTTTTCATTCCCTCTTCATCACCCCACAAAGGCTACTTATGCTATTTATAATTATTTTGCAATATTGTTATTTTTATTGCTACATGTACAAGTACCAACCTTGAACATGTTGAAACTTCTCTTGACAGGTTTGCTAGGTATATATTCAGGTCCAGTACAATCACTAGATTAAGCTACGTTAACGTAGGTATTTTTATAGAAATAAATTACTTTGCAATTGGTAGCTAAATAAAGCTACTTCAGGTAGGTAAATAAAGCTAACTAGCTAGCAGACATATATAGCTATATCTAGTGATTGTACCAGACCTAGTGTTTTGTAAAAAATCTTCTCTTGTCCACAATCAAGTCCCCATCAAAATTGTTTAATCATTTATTTTTTTAACCTATCAATACAGCTGCAATAAGCCTTTTTATAAGGTATACATAGTATTATAAACCAAGATCCACCTACCTGTTTCTTTTTCAAATTCAAACATTGTTGATTCGGTATCATCATCACTACATCCGTCTTGCTACCAAATGAATGTTTGCTGTCAGAATCATATTCATCAAAATCAGAGCCATAATCCGAAGACTCGTTGACAATTCACGCACTTGAATCTTTTTCTGGGGACTAACAAAACGGTAACAAAACGTCTCAGATACGTCTCATAATGTTTACATGTGGTTACGTACTTCGATCCCGATGGTTTTCATAATGGTTTATGCATTTTATACATAGGCCACTAGTATATACGTAACAAATTACATTCACAGGAGGGAAAATTTTCTTCAAATCACACATAATTGATGCCTAAAACGATTAGATGACAGACATCTGTTTATAAACTTCGTAAACATAATCATTATCTACCTTCTCTACAGAAGAGCGCAACAGGGGAGATAATTCTAACAAAATCTAAATAAATTGTAAAATACGTTTTTTTCACAGGAAAAGCAGGGAAAAAAATATTTATAGCTTTTATAGAATTAGAAATAATTATCATTGTTTATATTTGTAAATATTTTACACAAAATTCATTAAAATTACGGTTAAAAGTAAAACTTATAAAATCATGAATTTTTCCATCATTTGAATTTGAGGTAATTTCATTACGATATAACTTTTCTGTCCTTGAGAGTTCAAAGGTGGATTTTACATATTGTTTGGATAATGTGCAAGAGATTCTTAAATGCACAAAATTCTGAAAAAAGAAGCGTTACTTTCTAAGAAATGTATCCCTGAATATTAACAAAAAATGAACCATTATCATTTCTTGGCACCATGCCAATATTTGTGCCCTCGTGACAGCCTTCTATAAAGGGGTTTTACAAAAAAAAAATGATTCCAACTTAATTTTACGACTTAGTTCTATGAGAAAACATAACCCTTTTATTTATATATTGTTTTTTTCTTTTTTACTTATAAATATTGAAATTGTCATTTTTACACCAATTTTTTTGCATTTTCCCTTGAATATTGACCAAAATGAATTATTGGCTGTTACTAAAAATAGAAACAACCGATGCAAAAATAAACAACATATTTTTGACTCTCAATGGGTATCCTTTAAGTTAATAATAAAAATTAGTTTGTTCTTGAGAGTACCTATCAGAGCATTTTTCTATATATCTGCATGGTTTTCTCGTAGACACGCTCTTAAGGTTATAAACTGTGTTGCAATAAAATAATTCGTTGTTTCCTTACCCCACCTCTCTGCAAATATCGGGAAATTAGATTTAACTGCCCTTGAATGGAGATAAGATTTATAAATATGCATAAGAGGTGGAGCTAATATTTTTTAGGAATGGTCTAAAATTAGAATAGTTCCTGTATTTATATTCAGTGCATTCTCTCTCTCTCTCTCTCTCTCTCTCTCTCTCTCTCTCTCTCTCTCGTCATATGTTTGTCACTTTTATCTCTTAAGTTTTCAAATAAAGTATATAACTAATAACAAATAACATCGGCCGGTAGAAGTAGTCATTCTTATTGCTAATCAAAAGCAATGGCTGATGTCAACAATTTGCGTGTTCGAATATAAGTGCCAACTAGCTCAGTCGGTAATGCACAAAATCAATAATATTCAGGTCAAGGATCGATACCCGCTAACAGCAGTAAGTCTTACTTTATTTTTCCCTTTGATAAAAAAGAAAGAAAAACATCACACTTACTTTTTTTAAAAAAAAAAAATTAGTTTCTTTCATAATTACATGTACTTGTCCCTATAAATGAGCGTGCTGGGGAATTTCAATATTTTATTTCTTGAATCTTACTTTAGATGTTCATATTAAACAATGGTTCATAACATATAAATGAATCTCTATCTTCATGAAGACTATGAACATGTAGAGACATATAATGCACTCAAAAATATATAAAGATAGTAAAATGAAATGATTTTGAGATAAATATAAGAATAATCTTACAGATATCTAAGAGAAAAAAAAAGAACAGCCCGTGTTCGATGGGAATGGATTGAAACAGATATGGTCAATCACTATTGCCCATTAGAATGCGTGTTTCCTTTCAAGTCACGTGATGGAATTTTAGTATTCACAGAGTTACCTGGGAATAGAAATCACGTGGTTAATTATAATATTCAACAGGTAACAACGTGGTCAAAATGGCCTGTTTACTATAGAGAAACTGAACACACGAGAAACAGTTTTTTTTTCTCTTTTTAACCATGAGCGCATGTTTGTCTATTGATCTCCTTTTGATATGAGGTAATATATATAAATATACAACTACCATAAAAAGGAGAACAATAGACAAACATGTGCTGACTATACATTCAGCCTGTAAAAAGGTGGGCGTACTCATTATCCTATAGAGATTCCAAAATATGCGATGACCCCTCACTATAAAAACTACTTCGAACTTCGTTAATACGAACTTTTAATTAGCGTAATTACACAAAGTTGCAGTTAAGACATTTACCATTTCTACCATTAAAAGAAAAATGTCTATCTTTAAAATTGATTATGTCGCAATTTTTAAGTTTCCTTAAGTGCAGTCATCCTTTATTAACTTTAAAGCATTTTAATCTTCTACAAATTAACACGATATTTTTTTCTTTTTGCAGTCCTTGGAATTTAGCCAGTTCAGAACAAAAAAAGCTTCTGTTTTGCTTAAGCTTTAATTAAGCTTGAATTGAGCTTTAGTTAGACCAATACACCTTTTTGAACAGGTTCAAGATAAATAAGGATTTTGAAAATTCAACATATATTTCATATAATGCAAAATGATTCCAACTTTTAATTGAAATAAAACAGGCATCTTAATCATTTGTGTTTGTTCTTTCACACGTCTAGAGTCTAAAGCAGATCTCTACAAACACTTTCGACACATTTTATGAACGCAAAATATTTTTTAGGCAGGTATTCCTACAGAGCAACTGGAAATAGTATTAGAACCAGAAGCAGCGACGTTATTTGCAAAGTATTCAATTCTAAAGGATAAGTCAGTTAGATCAACCTCGGAAGATCCTCAAACCTTCTTCCATCAGGGGTTTAGATGCTTAATCTGCGATGTGGGTGGTAAGATATAATTGTGTTTCATATCATAAGGACCCGGACCACAATTAGCTTACATATAGACTTATATAGTAAAAACATGTGTTTATTTTCTTTGTAACTTTTTAAAAAAATCTTCATTTCCAAAATATCTTTGATCACATAATAGAGCAATTTGTCAGATAAATATAGGGGTGTTGAATGTGGAATTCCCTGGTTATTAATAAACGTCTGACGTCCTGACCTCAGGATAGCTCTGGCTTGGCAAAAAAAATGTAAACAATCCAAATGATTGCTCTTTTTAATTCGTATTTCTAGGCACAATTTTTGCTTAAAATGCCCCTTGCTGCATATCATTGTAAACTTTAGACACTATTCTTTTATTCTGTACCCCAAAAGTATCTAAAACATGTGAGCTATTTTTATTTTTATCATTGAAAGGGAGGCATATGAAAGGGAGGCATATGAATTTCCTACATGTGCTACGTTTTAGCCATTTGACCTTCACCCTTTAATTGTGGCCCGGTTTGGCTTTTTCCTCTAGGATATTATAAGTAACACATTCAGTTAGTAACGTAATACGTATTCATACAGGGTGTGAAATGGAAATCCGTATTGGGCGAGGCGAGGCCGAGTCGTAATGCGTATTTCCATTTCACACACTGTATGAATACCTATTAGATCACTAACTGACAGCATAACGAATTTATCCCGCTGAAGACCTTTTTCAATATTATAAAAATATTTGGGCTTAAAATATTTCTTTGACGTCATCTTTTGTTAAACCTGGTTCAATAAATTTGTTAATGTCCTGCACCCCGTCCAATAAGTTACCTGTACGTGTCCAATAAGTTTCAACTTATTGGACAGGCACAGGTAACGTTAAAATGAGAACAAAGAGCGAAGCAAATAAGTAAACAACACTTAAAAGGCAATGCCATATCAAACAATTTAATATATGAACAATGCAGGAAATAAATAGTGTTAAGGTCAGATGACACATTCCTCAAATACATGTTTTGTATCTCTTGGTATTATATAATGAATTATTCATATTTGTCATTTTCCTCTAATTTCTACTTTGTTTTCAAAATATTTTTTTAAAATTTAGGTACACCAAATATTGTGTTATAGGCCATTTAGAAGATTACCCATAAGGGTTATGTAAGAAATATGACCCTATGGTATCTTGGCCAAATGCCTGGTAAGGTACCCTAATTTTTTGTGAGGAAACTTATTTAAGTACCTTTACTTCAATGACAAATTCTTAGGAGAAATTATATATTTTTCAGGAACGTGTCGTCTGACCTTAAATGTTAATATCTCACGAAAAATCCTATTGAAAATGGCACAAAAAATCCAATGAATTGAATGTCTCTGATTCATTATTGTACACGCGTCCGTGGCTCGTAATGTTTTAAGTAAGTTATAAGCCTCAAACTGACCATTATGTCAGATATTAGACTCTCCTTGGCGCTAACGCGCCTCGGGTCGTTTCATACGGTGTATCTGACATAATGGACAGTTTTCGCCTTTTAGCCATTACATATTATGAATCCGTATTAGCTCACTAACTGACTGTGTTACAAATGTATCCCGCTGAAGGTTCTTTATCAATGTAAAAAAAAAAATATTTGCGTATATTTTGAAAATACCAAGTTTAATTCGATAACTATCAACATATAAATCATTATTGCCTGACGTAACGGCGTCAAGCTGTGTAAAGATTGATACAATGTAATTGCTCTATCTAAAATTAATAGATCACACCTAGAGAGCTAGATTTTGTGCAAGCTGATTTACATTGGAAATCTTTTACCTGCATTTTAAAAGAAACAATTTTCATGGAAACAATGATTTTACTGATGCAAAATAATGCAGTATTTACTTTGTTTACTCTGTTTGCATGAAACAGATTATTCCATGTGATTTATCGTTTCAATGTGTCCGTGTATCTTTTTTTCTGCATTTCTATACTACTGGATCAGTTGATTTATATTCTACGAAAGGGATGAATCGCTCTTTTCGCGCCAAATGTCACGAGTTAGCGGTCTTTGCGCCTTTTCTTGGATTGTTCTATTGTATGAATGGGGGTGCTAACCTCCATGGAATTAAATAAAGTTTGTTATTGTAACTTCCATCTTCTTATGATTCAGAAAATCCAATTCTGTCTACAAATTTTATCTTATTCCTTAAAACAATATATGAATCGTATGTATCAGAATATGGGCATGCAAAACAAATGAAATGGATTTTCTAATTTGTTTCCCTCTGTTGGTTTATTCCAAATTTTAATGAACTAGTCCAATCACCATTAACGATCGACGCAGTTCATGACGAAAAAATCACATGTGCAAAATCTTGGATTTCTTTTCCACAAAGGCCTAAATGTAAATTGGTTTAAAAAATTGGTTAAAAAAATTATCATACCCACCTTTCAGGAAAAAGATCTGTATGTATTTAGTTATATCCATTCTCTAAAATGTTCAGAATGAATGATTTGACAACAGATTTTAGAATAGGTGTAGCTTTAAATTTTGATTCAGGGGTACAAGATCAATCTACTTGCAAAAAAGTCAGTTGCACCATCTCTAGTATTTTCCTCAGATCGAAAAACAAACTCGAATGAATCGACATCATCGGATGTTAAAAATTCTACATTTCCTGTTCATAGTAAAAACGGAGTTAGAAGTCCCTCGTAGTATATTTTAGATAATATCATTACATTGAATAAAGTTAATATTCCATATTCCACAAACAATAGGTATTATATACATCAACCATGGTTTTATTTCAAAGTTTGTGAAAAAGGGGGGGGGGTGGGGGTGTCATGATGGATAAATTAACAATACTTTTGTGGCCTTCTTCCCAAAAAATAAGGCCCGAGGAGTGGGACCGAGGAGTTGCGGTTGGCAGAAAACATTCATACAGTAACCATTCTGTTAACAACTCTTCAGAATGCAGCAAAGGCATCGTTCTTCTTCGAGTTAAATAAATTTTTTTACAAGGTTCTCAAATGAAAAGACATATTTCAAACACAAAAATGTATTGCTCAAAAGGTTTATAACGTCTTTAACATATATTGATTGATTAAGCCAGGCAAGCTTTTTGAAAAGCTGTTACTTGTGGTAACAAGAAATTTAACTAAGCTACCTACGTGAACGTTTCTTAGCCGCCATTTTTATTAACAATAACAACGCTTCGAACGGAATCACCTGCCCGATTTTCATATTACTCCTCGACGGAGACATAATGCAGAAAATTTCAGGGCGTCGTGTGATCAGCATTTATCCAATCAGCAATCTACAAATTTGTCTGAAGCGGGTTTAAAATAGATTTGCACTATATGTACCAACAAAGATAACTGTCCTCATACTAGAAAAAGGTTTCTCATAATCTACTCTCCTCATTAACCCTTTCAAACGAACCAATTGTTTTCTTCACGTTATCTTGAACTTGACCAGGAACATATTTTCGTCTTAAACGGTAAGAGCGTTTCTGAAGAATAATTAACACGAAGGTATTGATTTTTAACACTAATTAAATATTCATTTTTCATGCATATAATACTGTAAGTAGTTAGAACGACAAGGGTGATAACTTTTGCTACAATGAAAATATAGGAAAACGGCTTTCTGTTAAAACAACATTTGATGATTTTTTATATATTGAATGATTTGAAAACTTAAGTTTAATTTATCCACATTCATATCGATTACATTTCTTTACCATGTTGCCCATTCTCTATCTAGAGTTGTCTTCCGCTATGCTCACAATTTTCTTTGCACTTTAATTGGTTTGTTAGTAAAAGCAAATCAAAAAAGTCTACAAGAAGCATATATATTGACAAAAGCTAATTAATTGGTTCTTTCATAAAGCAATTAAAAACTGCAATGCTTGATCCGATATCGTTGAACTTTTATGATCTTTGTGTCCGTACATTTTTGTCTAATTGTAACCATGTCCTGTGACATATAGCTGATGTAAGTATAGTCGCGTTGGCCAAGCTTTGTTGAGACCCCATATAATACAATTCCCATGAAATTTACACTCATGCTAATGAAAAAGATATTAAATTGTATCGATTTTTAGAAATATTTCAAGGTATAGTTCCTATTGGAGACCTTAACCTAAATGCGTGAACATTTAGTCACATGTTTGAAAATTTCCGTAGAAAATGTATATACATTGTATATACGTCATTTTGAAATATATTCAACAAGTCCTTTTTAAGTTAATAAGGTATAGAATTGTTTATACATGTATAATTCCAATCTTCATTTTATTTATCGATTCCCTGTGTTTTTATTGGACGAGAACACGTTTAAGAAAAAAGTTTACAAATCGATAAAAAAAAATTCTATCAGATCTACTTTCTTCTCAGACCAAGCTTCTGTAGGCTTTCATTTTAACAATGAAAGTAGTTATTTCTGGTCTGTGTTAGCTAATCATCGTCGGAAACACACGGGTGATCTCGTCTTGATTGATTAATACCCGTGGGTAAACTCAGAGAAAAATCGTCCTATGTAATTCAATATGCATGGGCCATTTGATTGGCTTCATCACAGAGTCGCGATGCGAAACGAATCACACACAGTTCACATTACGTATGCATGTTCTACATTTCAAAAATATGAAAAGCTCATATGTAGTTAACACCGCTGATAAATATACTCACCGGTGCATTTTAAAAAGAGGCACTACTTCATTAATATCTGGCGGATATTAATGTCAGTGAATTGTAGGAATTGAACTTCATCGTTTTAGATCAAACTTCGCACGTTTTAACGAGCGTCAAACTATTTACCATACATAGCAAAGAAATAAACGTGTTTTTAAAACTAAAGAGTTCCAACTTTCTGATTAGTTGACTAAAAACAACAAAATATAAGAAGAATATTTTACGGCAATAATTCAGCTAGTTTGCGACGATGAGCTAAATGATGAATACATCCAATTTAATTAAATAAAACAAAACTAGCGACAAACAGAACTGACCAGCTGGCAGACACCATGATAATTTTTATGCTACTGTCGAATCACGGGTGTGAGTTTTAAAAATCGCTGATGTCATATTCTCAACGTTGATAATACGAAGTAAATCAGCTCACTCAGCTTGTAATGTTGTGGCAGGGAAAAGAAACGAGAATTCTTGCCTAATTTGCATCATATTTACATTATTACATTCTATATTCTTCCTCAATCTTTGAACAAACCAGAGAAAACCGTAAGCGTCCTCAGTCTGCAACATTCGCTTTGAGCGTTGTCGTTAATGTCAACATGGTCATGGTTATGAACGAACTAGTTATTCTGACGTTAACTCGTAATTACGATATTTTCTTACTTAAACAACATTCGATGAGTTAAGTTTATTTATTGATTGTTTTGACAATTTAAGTTGACCATTATCGAAATTCATCTCGATTACGTTTCTTTGCGCTATAAAATATTCCTACGCCGTACAGAAATAACGGATGGTATTTCTACAAAAGAAATGACTTAAATATTTCTTTTTTTTAAAATTCGTCATTGAAATATAAGAATTAAACGTTCCTTTTGAAAAAAATAATGATTAGTGTGTAAACTCGTAACATTTAACTCACAAACTTTACATACAAGAGCTCCGCATTTGATTTAGTTTTTTTGAGTAAAATGTCAAGAGTTTACACATCGATAAATTTTTCAATCAAAGAACGTTTAATCTATGATATAGGGTGAATTCACCATGCATCGGATACCCTTGTACTTCAACAAGTTCTAGCGATATCGCTACCGACGGAAAATTATCAAAATGGAGTTTAACATTTAGTTTGTGATTAAAATATCAATTTGGGACTCAATTATATGCCCTTTATTTAGAAAATA
The DNA here is from genome assembly GCF_032062105.1 of Saccostrea cuccullata. Lineage (NCBI taxonomy): Eukaryota > Metazoa > Mollusca > Bivalvia > Ostreida > Ostreidae > Saccostrea > Saccostrea cuccullata. The sequence goes on along the minus strand of NW_026918487.1, from coordinate 116,777 downwards.
TCCTCAAAAATCGAGTTTTTAGGAATAACTCAAAATTCACCATGGATCGGACATTGTTTACCATGCATCGGACAGACGGTATTTTGACTGGATAAATATCATACCTTTATTAAAGTGCTTTAAAATCCTTGATATGGATATATTTTTATCTTTTATCTAAGAATTAACCCTCAATTTAAATCTAATTGACGATATCGTTGCACAAATGTAGAACGATTCAAGAGACTTCACTCTGCCTTAAAAATGCTTTAAAATGCTTATAATGCGGTAATTCGCGCCTTTTTTCATGGTTTATCATACTCTGATTTGTAGAAATAAATTGAGTCAAATTCCAGACGTCATGCATCGATAACCTGTATTTTGACTGAAAATATGGAGTTTTTATTTTCCTTTTCCGCAAAAAACAGCTATCAGCTGGGTTCTGTATGAAAATGGTAGTGCTTACCTTTGCATCGGAAAGTGTCCGATGCATGGTTAATTTGTGTCCGATGTACGGAGAAATGAACATACTAGTGAAAACCAGCTTTTAAAAGAATTATACGAACACTGAAGTGAAATTTCTTTAAAATTTATGTAAAATTATCAATCTTTGACTTTATTCACCAAAGTCTGCCTCGTTCCGTTGAAGTCGAATTTTAAGAACGATAACTCTAAAAATCGCAAAATCTTAAATTCCTGGTTGTTCCCCTTTGATGATGTAAAATATGACGTAACTTCAAGGCCATTCTCGGGGTATTTTTATCACAACATGATAATAACAATCGGTATCATTAAAAAATTTAAGTCTTCAGCTTCAAGACAGAAACAAATAAATACAAGCAACTCTTAAGTTGAAAGAGAGTTTATTGTCTAAAGTTGTCCGATGCAAGGTATGTGTCCGATGCATGGTGAATTCACCCTAATTCTGTCTTTGCTTTAGAATATGCCCAACACGTGTGCGTATTTTCTTCGCACTTCAGTCATGTCAAAGTTTGTCAACCAGGATTGGATGAAAACATTTGAAAGCAAGTTGATGAAAAAAGAATATCAACAGTCTCGTTTAAAGTCATCATTTCGTAAATTCTATGGTCGATACAATGACCTTGTCAGCAAATACAATTTATCATTGAATGAAATGCTGACTGACGTTTTTCATACCAATTGTTAGTCCATTATTTATACACTGAATTGACCACGGATTTTTTCCGTTATTTCCTGGTTATGACAACGAGCACACGGCGGGGGGGACCGGTCGGCAGGGAATGCTCACTCCTCCATGGCACCTGATCCCACCTCTGATGTTTTGGAGGTCCGTGTTTGCTCTGCTCTTATTTTGTATATTTGTTTAATGGACGTTGAGATTGAATACTGTTCGTTATTTCCATATCCTTCCTTACTCCATATTTATAAAATTTTAATTTTATGTTTATTGTGCGTTTTTGTTAAACATTTAGACACTCTATTTAGATATTCTTTTATATGAATTTTAAGAGCAGATGCTGTAAACTAGGTAATTGGTGGCACATGGCATGTCATAGATTTTTATTATTTTTTGCATGTAAACTTATAAAAGCAAGTGTTTACATACAATGTATTTAAAATACTAATTGTTACGTGGTGGTGAGGTCAAATAGATCCAAGATCAATATGGTTTTTGTAGAAACGGGTGTAGTTTTAACTCTTTTCTTTTAACTACAATGTAAGTGTAAAAACAAAACATGCACAAAACTATAAGATCAGGATTTCTAAAACAAAAATATAATTTCTGAAATACTTAATACATACACCACACTCCTCCCTGACTAGTAAAAAAAATCACAAATGAAAACAAAAATGAAATAGATCATTACAACAAACAGATAAATCAAATACCATTAAGAATAACTTCAAATTAAATGAATTTTACAGTTAGGTTAATCTCAGTTCACAATCATAATCTCACAAATTAAGTTCGTCCGGCTTGTTACGAGTTCGTGGCGGATTTCGGTGTAGCTCTGGTACGGGTGTACTGGGTTCCGCGTCCTTCAAGCTTTCTTGAGTTTAGTCGGTGGTGCAGGGAGCTTTCACGGATGGCACAAACGGAATATCCAATGGAGTTGGATATGCGGGTTGATCTTTGGACGTATGGACGATCTGGTCAACATGTCTCCTCTATAGTGTTCTGTTTACATCCACCTTGTACGATAATGTTGCAGTTCGCGAATGGATACGTCCATTTGCCCATTTGTCCGAGTTGTTGCAAAGATGTCCTCAATTTTCGGAAGAGGGTATTTGTCGACGCACATCACAGGATTTATTTTTACCTTGTAATCGCCGCACAGTCTGACATTTCCATTCTTCTTAATGGCCGGGACTATAGGAGTAGCCCATTTACTATGTGCGACAGGCTCTATAATTCCATCCGCATGTAGTTGATCAAGTTCTTTTTCAACATTGGTCCTCAGTGAGTAAGGAATGGTTCTCGCTTTAAGAAACACAGGTTTGGCTTCTGGATCAACTGTAAATGTCCCCTGAATGTGCTTAAGGGTTCTGACTCCAGGTGAGAACAACTCTTTGTAAGAGTCAAGAAAATTCTTCAAGGATGATGGATGTTTTGTGTCACTGAAGCGTAAAGTCTTAATCTCCTGCCAGTTGAGCTTTAGCTTTCCAAGCCAGTCTCTTCCAAGTAAAGCTGGTCCATCATGTGGGACAACAAGTAATTCGAGGTTAGCAGATTGCAACCTAGGTTGAACGTTCACCTTCACTTTGCCCAGGGGTTTAATTGTGTCTCCTGAATATGCACGCAGTAATTCACTTGATGGTTCAAGGTTTACATTGCCAAAGTTTGCACTATAGTCATTCTTAGAAATCTCGGAAACAGCCGATCCTGTTTCGACCTCCATCTTGATGACTTTTCCATCCATAATTAGTTTCACAGCTATTGGTGGTTCATGATATGATTTCATGTGAAAAGTGCTTGTGATTTGTAGAAGTGGTTCTCCATTACCCTCCATGTAGCGTTCTTCAGAGTGAAATTCCTCCTCATTATAGAATAGGAAATGTTTTGTCCCTTATTTCCGTCACGTTTCGCCCTTATACAGGCTCGCTCAGTGTATCCCACCTTCCGACAAAAAGAGCAGACGGTGTTCGTGTGTCGACACTGCGATGCTGGATGATCCGCATCACAACGATAGCATGAATGTTTCTGTGTTGTCGATCGTGCGTGAGGTTGAGTGTTTGCATTTCTCACTGTAGGCTTCTTGTTAAATTGTCGAGGTTTCGGACGTGTGCTGATCTTGTTAACTGTTTCACTCTTTACCCCCTGTACTTCAGCTGCATCTCTCGCTGTCGTTTCCATAGCTACCGCCAGGTTGGTAGCTTTTTCCAGTTTAAGGTCTTTCTAAGAAAGTAGCTTCTTCTGTATAGTTTGTCGTAAACCAACCACTTGCCTGTCAGGTAATGTGTCACTCAAAGCTGCCTCAAATAGACAGTTGGTTGCCAAATTACGCAGCTCTGCCATGCACGACAAAACTGACTCACCTTGGCGTTGATTGCGCTAATTAATGAAATCCGAACCGCTCGGCAATGGCATTTGGCTTGGGACTCAAGTGATCACGCAGTGCTTTCAAAGGTCTTTAATGCCTTTCCGTAGCCTAAGCTGGAGCAGTTAGGTTTTTCAGAAGTTTGTTAAGTCATTGGACCAATTAAGCTTATCAAAGCAGGTACTTTTTATTATCAATGTCATTAGCGAGGAAAAATGCCTGTAGTCTCTGCTCATATTATTCCCATGATTCGACCGAATCATCAAGTAAACGTACTTGCTTCTCGTCGCCAGTTGCTACGTTGTTATGAGGACAAATAGATATAGGATCTATATGGTAATTTGTAAAAATGTCGTTGAGACAATGAAAAAACGTGTAGTTTTAACTCGTTTATTTTAACTAAGTGTAAAAAGCAAAACATACACAAAAGTATAAGATCAGGATTTCTAAAACTTATAAAAATATAATTTCCTGATTACCTAATACATACACTAGTTACATTTATGTCTTTTACGTATATGAAGATTGATTGATTTATTGTATATTGTTTAACGTCCCTCTTGAGAATTTTTCACTTATTTGGAGACGTCACCGAATGCAGGTGAAGGGCTTCAAATTTAGACCTATACTCGGCACTCAGGGCCATTGAGCAGTGAGGGTTCTTTATCGTGCCAGCGCTTACTGTGACACGAGACCTACGTTTTTAAGGTCATATCCGAAAGACCCGTGACTTTCACTTCTATTGCCGAGCGCTTGGCGAAGGAACAGTCACTACCTTTGTTTACGTCTTAGGTATGACGCGGCGCCGCGAACGAGAATCGAACCCGGGCCTCCCGAACACGAAGCGAACACTCTACCACTAGGCTACCGTGACCGGTACGTATATGAAGATTGCAATCATATAAAGCATCTGTTTGATTTTTTGATACTCGGTATTTAAAACACAAGAACATGTGTATTTGCACATGCATTATGCAACAACTGAAAGCAGACAGACTACCTTATTAAATATCGTATTTCTGAGTAAAGTTTCTTGTTTTATTTTCTCAGGAATTAAAGAGTCCAGTGGCAAAATTATACTTGCACGTTCTTAAATGCAGAAAATATTCTTATGTACACAGTCTCGGCTTTATCCAAGTTTTTTAAAACATATCATAGTCCTATAAAAGCCTTTTTCCCAATATTTTCATATTTTACAAAATTTAATTTTATATATTTACATTTCCAATTAATTTCCCCTATGAATAAGGCTATGATTATTTACAAAAAATGATGTTCATTTTTTCGTGAACAACATTGGGTATGTTCTACGAATAAGCATGAATAGCTCCATTGTTGCGTCATAATACCGCTCTTGACGTCAAAAAATTACACATCTATGCCCCGGGGTATAGTTTTTGCTATCCATCCTCGGAAAATTTTCATGCAATTTTGCCTCCATTTTTAATTCCAGCGATACATCTATTGACTGATGATGTCATAATGACTTCAGTAGCATTGTGACGTCATCGGGATTTCTTCTAATTATTCTTGCAGTATTATCTTACTCCAAAAAATTCAAACCTAAGAAATTATATTATACATCAGCATAATAAAACGCTTATCCACTGGTTGTGAATAGAATAACTCTTATGAAACCTTTGACAGGGACTATTCCCCGACCGAGGCCAAGCCCTGGGGGAATAGTTCCCTGTCGCGGGTTTGATAAAAGAGCTATCACACTCACAACCTGTGGATTAGTGTATATTATTATACCTCTACCGTAATATCTTTATATAAAATTAATACCATAAAGCTGTCTATTTCTCTGAGGACTACTCCCTGGAAAATCGGAGCTACTCCCTGGGACTATACTCCGTCATGAATATTTATAAGTGATTTTAACCAATCAAAGTGTTCAGTGGGCGGAGCGTTCAAGGAATCTCGAGTCTGTGACGTCATATTATTAGCAATGTAACTAAAACGTCACAACATTTCGACATGCGATGTCGAAATTATACTTGAATTATACCCAAATAAAGACAACGCTAAATTTTTGAAATGTCAGTGAAAATACTTTTGAGAAATAATTTTATCGTTTTAAGACACGAAGCATTACTTATGATACAATGTATTAAATCGCATGCATTTGTAATTATGACTCTATAGTATATTAGCTGACCTGAGCTTAAGGCTCAAGTGAGCTTTTCCGATCAAAATTTGTCCGTTGTCTTTCGTTGTCGTTGTTGTCGTCGTTGTAAACTTTTCATATTTTCATCTTCTTCTCACGAACCACTGGTCCAATTTTAACCAAACTTGCTATAAAGTATCCTTGGGTAAAGGGGATTCAAGGTTGTTCAAATGAAAGACCACGCCCTTTTCCAAGGGGAGATAATTATGAATTACAGAAAATTAATGGCATTTTTAAAAAATCTTCTTCTCTAGAACCACTAGGCCAGGAAAGATGAAACTCATGGTGAATCTTTATCAGGTAGTGTAGATTCAAGTTTGTTCAAATCATGACCTCCAGGGGTAGTGTGAGACCGATCAAAGTTTAACATAGGAATATACATGTATAGGAAAAATCTTTTTAAAAAAATCTTTTTCCCAAGAACCACTGGGCTAAGAAAGATGCAACTTATGTGAAATCATCCTCAGGTTGTGTAGATTCACGTTTGTTCAAATCGTTATCCCTGGGGATGGGTGGGGTGGGGGCAAAATAGCGGATCAAAGTTGTACATAGGACTAGATAAGGAAATATTTTTGAAATTTTTCAAGTACATGTACTTTAAAGCCATGATTAGTGATATTTATGTGGAATCATCCTCAGGTAGTGTAGATTCTATTTTGTTCAACCTTTCAGGGATAGGTTGGGCCACTATGGAGGATCCAAGTTTTACAATAAAATATGAAATAAAATAATCTTATCAAGAAAAGCGAAGCCATGATTAGTAATACTGATATTTTATACGGAAGCATTTTCCGGTAGTGTAGAACTCAATTTGTTCAAATCATAACCCCAATGGTAGCGTGGGGCCACAATGGTGGATCAAAGTTTCACATAGAAAAATAAAGGAAAAAATCCCAAGAACAGAAAAGCTATCTTTATCGTCATATTGACATTTAAGCATCCTCATGTATTGAAGATTTAAAGTTATTCAAATCAAGGCCTTTGGGATAGGGAGGGAAACAACGAGGAAACAAATTCAAATTATTATGCAGTTATATATATTGGAAGAAAAAATCTCTTTATGAAGAACAGCAAAGTCATCTGCTGTATCAATAGGAAGGCAATCTCAAGTAGTATTAACCCCCCCCCCCTTTCAGTGAACTTTTCAGTTCTGGTCTGATTTGTGCTTTTTCCTGTCCCATTTGCTCAGGCGAGCGATGTGGCCCCTGGGCTTTTTGTTTTAAACAGGGCAGGAGCTCTGTTATTGTTGATTGTTTACGATTCACCGGATGCGTTCAGCCCTCAAAGTCTACGCATCACAACTGCACGGACTGAGAAAATTTTGTGTGTTTGTTTTGCTTTCGAACATGTCTACTCTGATTTTTCTGGATAAAAGTATTAATATTTTTCATTTTTACACAACAAAATTGCCACTTTCCCTAAGTATTAAGAGTAAACTTAAAATTTGTGAAAGTGTAAGGATGTGTCAATAAAACCCGCCAAAAATTTTTAGGTTTTAATAACTTTTACATGAAATCAGATGTTTAATTAATTTTGGTGTGAAATGCTATCAAAATACGAGTATAAAAGTTGTATATTTATAGTTATATTATACAGAAAAAATTACCCCCAAATCTGTGTCTGACTACCTTTAAAGCTTGCTGTCAAATAATTAGGATAATTAGGAACCGGGGGGAGTGGGGTGGGGGAGTTAGATTCCAGTTTCAAATTATTAAATAGCTGTTCATGTTTTATTTTAGCTTCATTTACGTAGCTCTCTCCTATTTTTTTTAAATCTAATATTTTTGGAGAGAGACCAACCCCCCCCCCCCCCCAAAGGGGGAGGGGGCTACATTAATGCAGTTAGTTTTATTAAACCACAAATCTTTTTAAAATTATTTTTCGATGAATATTTTTAAGGACATACTCAACGTACCTTACCTACTGATAATTTTCCAGGATATTCTTAACTTAAATTTATAATTTCATTACATATTTTTAGACAAAAATTCAGCATGCGTTTCCCGTGGATTTTGAAAAGTTATCGAATTTAGAAAATTTTTGCATTATTCAAATAAAAATGTATAAAAATGATAAAACATAAATTCCAAATTTTTTTTCATCAAAAGTTGTTTTAAAAGAGGTGTACAAATCCATTTATAAACATTAAAAGTACATGTTCTTGTTTATATATGTGTGTGTTTTGTTTTTTTTTTCTCTCATATATTGTCTTTTTTGGTTCTTCATAGTTTTGCATGTTAATGTCTGTTTAAATGGAACAAGTGTAATATTTATTTAATGTCATATTTTATTTATCTCCATGAGGAGGAAGTAAAGCATGAATGAATGAACCAGAGACCTTCAAAAATTAAATGATAGCTTTATTTTATCAATTTTTTTAATGCTGACTTATATACGTACATTTTTTTTCAAAAAATGCAATGGTGATTCAGTGTAATAATAAATTTTCTCATAAAACTGGATAACATTTTGTATCAATGTACGTCACATTTCCACTATTTCCAAAAAAAAAATAAATATACATCTATACTGTAAATGACTTTTTACTCGCGAGAACTTTATTTTTGCGTAATTACACGCGACAGTGTGATTGTAAAAATTTAATTCTCGCGTATTAAAATAGCATTCCATAATATTATATAAAGCAATAACCACAATTTGTGAACAATTTGTCTCGCTAATCAAGGGTCGCAAAAGTTCAGTGATCTTCACTAATAAAAACAATTTATTACATTTTTACCCGTGAAATACTGTAATTTATTCATTGAATAAAAGTGACATCCTATCACAGTGTGAAAGGATACCAAAATGATATCACTGTGAAAGGATATCAAAATGATATCCTGTCACAGTGTGACGAATATCAGAAGTGCGTAAAACTCTCGATTTCCCTTCCCATAACGAAGATTGCTGTAAAGAAAATATCCCTTGACCTAATATAAGATAGATGGAAATAAATAAACCATTCTGACAACGAATAAAACTGTCAAAATTACCAAACATATGCTGCTAAATCCATGTTTACAGTGTTTTCACCTCACATAGCAATGACGTCTCAACTGATCAACTATGACGTCACGAGTGTAGGGCTATATTACAAAAAAACAGAGAGAAAGGAAAAATTAAAGAATTTTTTTTTAAATGTAATAAACAGAAACTCGTGAGACAGGATTTTTTGATATTTTCACTCGTGCTTCGCACTCGTGAAAATATAAAAAATCCTGTCCCACTCGTGAAATAAATTCCATATTCAGCTACAAAACATTGAATATCCTCTATGTACATACGTAATAATGATTCTGATCGATTACTAGTGTGTGAAGAATCAGGATCTGCTTACATAGTATTCCTTGTACTTGTAGTTTGTAACAAAGACAAAGATACAGATGGTAAGAAATAGTTTACTCTTTTTAGGTGGATCTGCAGATATATCGGTTTGTGAAAGTATGGAAGATGGAAACATCAAAGAACTCTACGTTTCCTCGAGCGAAGACTGGTGCTGCACTTTTGTATTTGAAAAATTTTGTAGCATGTTAAGGGAAAAAATTGGAGAGGGACCTATCGAAGATTTGCGAGCAAATGAAAAGGACTTTCATGATTTTTATGAAGAATTTAATTGTACGTTAAACTTTTTTTTGAAAGGAAGTTCAGAGTTTTTAGTTCTTAAGACTCCAGTTCAACTTTTACAAAGAATACCAAAGAATGCACTGTCATCCAATTCAAAAATCATGTCAAGTTCAATTGACGAATATTTCTTTTTTCACTATGACAAACTAAAGGTGAGAGCTAGATGTATTAATGAGCTCTTTGAACAACCAGTTTATAAACTATGTGGCTACATACGGAAAGCCATCAGTCATCCAAATTCCCATGGAGTCAAATTGATGGTTATAGTTGGCGGGTTCTCTGAAAGTCGTATGCTTAAAGAATTCCTTCAGGAAGAATTCCCAGACGTGAAAATCTATATTCCTAATGAACCATCTCTTGCAGTTATGAAAGGAAGTCTTATATATGGTCATAATCCAAGTGTTATTGCTCAAAGAATAGCCAATTTTACTTATGGGTGTGTTCCTATTTTTGAATTTGAAAAAGACGAAGGATTTACATCATTTGGCACTGAGGAAACACCATTGTGTAAAGGACCATTTGATAAACTTGTCGAAATTGGAACAGTTCTGCTCATAGGTGAACCCCAGGTCGTCAGAAAATACCATAAACCTGTTGAAGCAAAATTTGTCTCCTTCTTTATCTACGGATCAGATTGGAAGAATCCAACAGATGTGTCTGATAAAAGTTGCTTTTATCTTGGAAACATAACAATGAAATATGAAAATTTTGAAAGAGATGCAGGAACTGTTCAATTGGAAATGTTATTCAGTGGACCTGTCATAAATATTACACTTAAAGACCTCAATTCAAAACGCTCGGAAAAAGTAACAGTAAACGCAAGGTATGTTACAATAAGATATCTTTTATATTAGAGTCTGAATATCGAACCTCCATCTATGTTAATTTTTCAATTCATCTGAATTTCAACTTTTCATCAAAGGACACCCAGTCCCTACAAAATAAATTTCGTTTAAGGGTTTTTTGGAAAGTTGAAGGACTTCTTTTAATTTTTCTTATATACTTTGACGATTAATTACATTCACGATATCACAAAATTTGCTTAAATTGTTTCATCAAAAAAGTCTCTGGTGTTTTAGAAATAACTTAAATATCATGGTATATTTTAAAATATTATACTTTCATGTAAATTAGCTGAATCTGTTTGGTCGAGAAATATTTGTTTAAAAAACACTATTATCCGCTGAATAATGAAGCCGCGCCCTCAAGCAAAGCAACATTCAACATTGCTTGACGACGGGTGGTATTCAAAACAATTTCGACTGCGCAGAATTTATGCGCGCAGAGTTCACTGTTATATGTATTTGTATAAGACATTTAGCATAATATTATAAAAAAAATAGCATATAGTTGAGTGTAACATTAAAAATTTTCACCCCATCGAAAAGCATTGTTAACCCCGGCTGTGCCTTGGTTGACAATGTTTTTCTTGGGTTGACAATTTTCAATGTTACACTCAACTACATGTAATATTTATATAATGCAAAATGTAAGCTCGTGATGCAATTAACATCCAAGAAAACGCTAATCAAGAAGCCCATTGGCCATAATTATAATCTGCGTAAGTAAAACCCCCGTCCTTTGTCAGTATTACTTTTTCCTATTTCTTCACATATGATTATTAATTATCCTATGTACCCATTACCTTCAAATTAAATGGACGCTATCTGAAGACCCTTCTTCAAAAATGTAAATTATTATGTCGTTCGTGTTTCTGTTAAAATGATTTCCTATGTATGCCTTTATTTAACTGTGATCGTTCATTGAGCCACACCTTGTCCTCGGAGTCATATTTTTAAAAAAAGACGCTACATGTACCTGAGGATGCTTCCATATCAATAGATAGTTTTCAGTTGGCCCAAATATTAACAAGAGTTATTTCCCGTTACCGTTTTACGCTCTCTTATTTTCATCTTCTTGGCAGAGGTCATTTATAAACAGTCTTCAGCTCAGTATAGTGACCATGCTAGCTTTAAAAATGAATTTCTTTGCGAAGACAATATGAAAATTTGTGGGATTTTTTGTGTTTAGGAGATCTTTAAGAGAACTTTTCAAAAATGAAAAAAAAATAAATTAAATGCTTCGCTATTTATTATGATATATTGTGTATTGCATTACCTATCGAACAACCCTCGTACATGTAAGAACCTACTTTATTTCATAGTTTCAGATTTAGATTTTTCTCTAAATTTCCCTGCTACAACTTTATAAATTTATAAGACATACATGTATGGAAAAAATTACAAAATTGAGCACTAAGAGGGCGGCCAAGGGAAATAACTCGTAGAGAAAATACGTCCTATGAAAACTATTTAAATGACTTTCTTATTGAGAAAACATTTTTAAAGAGAGACACTATTAATCTTTTTTTTACTTAAATCTCTATCGCCTTAGAGGCATATCCGACATGTACTTGAAGCTCTCTGCTAGAAGTTTTGACGGGAAATTTTCCTTTTTACAAAAATTCTCAAGCGATTCAAAGTAAATATATCGAAAGACATTTGTTCAAACAGTGTAAATTTTACTGTCGTTTTTTTTAAATCTCCATATCATGAGACGCCGTGTTGTATTTACTGTTAAAAAGTGATAATACCTATTCAATTGGTGATATCACCTATTCAAATAATTTGTATCACCAATTCAGATTTTGAAAAGGTGATATCATCTATTTGAATAGGTTATATTTCCATTTCTTATTTTTGTCTCTGTGATAACTCATTAAAACTTAGCGGAGTTAATTTCTTGATAATCCTGTCAGAATGTAAATCAGGCAAGTCGAAAGGGAGGCCTAATTCAGTGCCAATCTCGTGCGCATCTGTCTCTGGGTCTGACGTTAAGGATGCTTAATATGCATGAGAATCTCGTGTGTCTGCCTTTCTGTTTGGCGTCAGTGGGAGAGGGCTATGGAAATTGGCAAAGAAATCTTCATGTAATTTAAATCTATGTCTACATTTTTAAAATATAAATCTACAATTTATTTTATAGTGAAACACAAATATAAGGAATCACTGTCTAGTTCGCATAGTATGCCAGGGACATCAACGATAGTGAGAAACATGGGATAATTTAAGCTATCGTTGATGCCCTGACATACTATACGAACTAAATGGTGATTCCTTAAATATCACCTATTCGACTAAGTGATTTCACCTATTCAAATAGGTGATACTGTTAAACTCGTTTAGTACGAACATGATTATCGCGGACTTACGGATATAGCGAAGTTAAATTTCACCTTTTAAAATAAATGAGACATGTATTTCCTATTCAAATTGAATAGGTTATATTACTTATTCGATTAAGTGAAATTACCTATTCAAAATATTTTCAGCGCTCTCGAGCGCCTGCAACTACAATAATCAAGATTCTTTGAATATGCATGCTCGGCTTCACGATCGAGTATCATTGGAAAACTGTGAAAGATGGGCCGTACGATAATAATTTCATTGTATCATGTTGTAGCATAAATAACTACATGAATGTTTATTTATTCTGTAGCTTACACTCTAAAAATAAATAAAAGATTATTATACTTTAAATTTTCCGTTATTTTTTAACAGTAAAAGCCCGAGTCATTCTCTGATTGTTTTATACAAGGACAAGGGAGATTTTCTTATGTCTAAGCACAACCAAAGATAGATTCTGATATCTGATTGGTCGATTCATCCAATCTTACAAAGTCCAGAAACAAGAATTTACACTTAAAATAATGAATAAATCCATTGTTTATATTTAAAAATATCTTAGACAGATGTGTATTGCTTTTAACCAAACATTTTTTGACAACAGTGATCAAAAGCCAAAAAAATCAGCAAATTAATTCACTTGATCAGAGATCATCCTCTCTGTGTTTTATAAGTGCTACAGCGCTAGATCATCTATCTTTTTTGAAAGATAAACTTGTTAATGAAATAACAAAAGCTCCCAAAGTTAAAGGTCCCTAAATCTCATTTACTTTCACTTTCGTTTTCTAAATCATCGTTAATGGAGACAATTGATTGTTGATTTGCATTTATTTTTAAACTTCTCAGTAGAACTTGTTTTTGATTTGCTAACAAATTACTTTATTTCAATTACATATATCTATCATGTATAATATGAGAAATATGACAAATCATGTAAAATGCATGATAAATGTTCTATAGCGAAAAATACAGAGTGAAAGGAATGCCACTCTGTTGTACACCAGCTGGGTAAAATTTACAAAATTTATATAACCTTACAGGAATCCATAACATAAGGTTTAAGGTTCAAGGTATATAAAAGTCTTGTATATAATATTGATGAAAACTGTTTAGTCCGAATTTTCTTAGTTCCAGTGGAAATCTTAATAGTCTAAGGATCATTTATTTTTTTTTAATTGTCGAAAGAATACAAATAGGTGATATCACCTAGTCAAAAAAAGTGATATCACCTAGTGGACTTTTACGAGAAGCACTGACTTATACAGTTTACGATTTACTGGGACTTTTAAACATGTATCATGTTCGGAGGTAGAGAATTGATGATACATAAGAAAATCTTTCTAGTTGTCAAAGTGTTGTGTTAGCCAGGAGTTGAAGGTAGGATTGTTTTCATTTTCTTCAAGACAACTTAAATGTTCATTGAAATTAGCCGTTATTTTCTTTCAATTAAATGTTGATGATTTATAATTTATATATGTTTCATAAAAGAGCTTCCATACATTGTCCTAGTGTAAAAGTGTAAAAGTAAGCTGTCAACTGTTAAAGTCAGCGCTCGTCGTAAAATTCCATAGGAAATGAATAGGTGATATTACCTATATGAAGTTTATAGATAATATAACTTTTTGGCAGTAAATACCAAAACGGCGAATCATACATGTACCATGCACGATTACAGTGGCTGCAACGTTATCGTTGACAACTTACACGCACGATCACGTTACATGCATGAATAACGCACGATAAAACCTGTTACTCGGACGATCCTTGACGCACCCGATTCTACACGTTACACGATTGCTAACATAAACGCACGATTTTTCACGCAAAATTGGTTCAAAATATTTAAGAATGAATAATTTCAAAACGAAAAAAGGGCTAAAACCTATTTTAAGGTTCAAATAATTATTTTTATTATTTCATTGACTTAAAAATACTAAAAAATGAATTAGATGTTTCTGGAAATACATTTGTCTATGTGTGAATAATCAATTATGTTGAATTAAAAAAAAAAACTTTTTACCTATGTATGCCTAATCAATAATTTTAGATTAAGAGAACTATTTACGTTAATCTCCGACTTAAGAAGAATGATTTTTTTCCTTCTCCATATAGAAGATTTACATGTTGGCGGACCTTGAATTCTGATTGAATTTGATTTGCGCAGTAAAGACGATAAGATTGAAAAAAAAAAACAAGAGGCCCATGGGCCACATCACTCATTTGAGTAGTATTGGTGATGTCGTTCTTTACCCGATTTCCCAATTGTTATACCTAGTGTGGCCTCGTCCTCACCCTGGGAGGTCACAATTTTATCACAAGTTAGAATCTACACTATCCCATGATGCTTCCAAGTAAGTGTCAGCTTTTCTAGCTCAGTGGTTCTTGAGAAGATTTTCAAAACTTGTTCCTATTTATTTCTAAGTAAAACTTGGATTCCCTATTGCAGCCCCGCCCAACCCCCCTGGGTCATGATTTGAACAATTTAGAATCTACACTTCTTCCAGATATTTCCAAGTAAGTTTCAACTTTTCTGGCGCAGTGGTTCTTGAGAACAAGATTTTTAATGTGTGTTCCTATATATTTCTATGTATAACTTGAATTCCCTATTGCAGGCCCGCCCAAACCCCGGGGTCATGATTTTAACGATTTAGAATATACACTACCCCAGATTGCTTTCACATGAGTTTCAGATTTTCGGCTCAGGTGAGATAAAAATGGAATAAATTGAAATAAAAATCATGAATTATACGTATATCCATGTTTTTCATTGGTTAATCTCTGAAATTCAACAGTCAGTTTATAAATCCTTTTTTATTCAGAAATTACAAATTTAAGAAACTCTCGACTGACAATGTTGCATAAAAGCACATTCGCCGACTTGAGAATTGTTAATTTATTTATCTGTAAAAATGTCAGTTTGATGTATTTATTAAACAAGAGGCCCATGGGCCAGATCGCTCATCTGAGAAGCTTTGACCATTCTGTTCTTTACCAGATTTCCCCTTTATAATACATAATGCATCCCAACCCTACCCCACTGATCATAATAATTATTTAGACATTTTGAAATCTACACTACTCCAGGATCCTTCCATGTGCACATAAGTTTAAGAAAATTTTCAAAGATTTTTCCTATATATTTCTATGTAAAATATTTTGATTCCCCATTGTGATCCCACCCTTCCCCAGGAGGTCATGATTTAAACAATTTAGAATCTACACTATACAAGTATGCTTTCACATAAGTTTCAGTTTTTCTGGCCCAGTAGTTCTTGAGAAGAAGATTTTTTAATGACCCCACCATATTTTTGTCTTTTCTTGATTATCTCCCTTGTGAGGAGACTTGGCCTTTTATTTTAACAATTTGAATTCCCCTTTAATTAAGGATGCTTTGTACCCAGTTTAGTCAAAATTGGCCCAGTGGTTCTTGGGAAGAAGTCGAAAAATGTGAAAGTTTACAGACGGACAGACAGACGGACGGACGACGGACACAATGTGATAAGAAAAGCTCACTTGAGCCTTCCGCTCAGGTGAACTAAAAATATCAGGACCTTAATTAATTACCAGAAAACACAATGAACATTAAAAAAACGGTAACACATCTAAGTACGGTTTATCACAAAAAGCCACGCTATTTGCATTGATGAGAACATATCAATGTACGACTTACTATATTACTTATTAACAGCAATAATTAGTTCGTTCCGCTTTTAATTATGTAAGTCGCGCTTTATTTATTTTATTTTGATTAAAAAAACATGTTAACCAACGAAATGCATATTAAACAAAACATTCCAATAAACTTACAAAACGAAATTTACATGTTTCTTAAAAAGGGCTCATTACATCCACAGTTTATTTTTGTCCCCCGCTTTCGCGAAAGCGAGGGGACATTAAATCTCATTCGTCTGTTCGTCTGTCCGTCCGTCAGTCTGTCCGTCCGTCACAAAAACTTTAACCTTGCCCATAACTTTTGATTTAGTGGAGATATGATTTTCGTATTTCATATGTATATTCCTTGTGATAAGACCTTTCTTTGGGTACCATCAAATTTGACCTTTTGACCTTGACCTTGGAGTTTGACCAACTTTTACGCAAAAATTCCAAACTTTTACTTTGGCCATAACTTTTGAATGGTAGATATTAAGACTTTCACATTCCACATATGTATTCTTTGTGACAAGACATTTCATTGAATACCAACAACTTTGACCTTTTGACCTTGACCTTGGAAATTTACGTACTTATGAAAAAACTATAACCTTGACCATAATTTTTGAACGGTTGGGGCTATGACTTTTATAATTCACATTTGTAATTCTTGTAAGAAGACCTTGCATTGGATACCAAGAACTTTGACCTTCTGACCTTGACGTTATAAATACTTTTTAAAAATTATAACCTTGGTCACAAATTTTGAACTGTATATACAATGACTTTTATATTTCACATATGTATTCTTTGTGGCAAGACCTTTCATTGGATACCAACAACTTTAACCTTTTGACCTTGACCTTGGAGATTTACGTACTTCTGAATAAACTTTAACCTTGACCATAACTTTTAAACGGTAAGGGCTAGGGCTTCCCTACTTCACGTATGTAATTATTTTGATAAGACCTTTCATTGCATACCAAGAACTTTGACCCTTTGACATTGACCTTGGAGTTTTAACCTTTTTTAAAAACTTTAACCTTGGTCACAACTTTTGGACGGTAGATACTAGGACTTTCATATTTTAAATATATGTATTCTTTGTGGCAATACCTTTCATAGGATACCAATAACTTTGACCTTTTGACCTTGACCCTAAAATATAATATCTCGCCCACAAAGACACCGAAAGCGGGGGACCACAATTCTTTGAATTTGCTTGTATATTTCAATACAGCACCACTTATAATGTAAATGTCAAATATCCAGATTGGGGTATTGATATCATAAATATTTCTTATAGAATTTTTTAGTTTTTGTCAAATTCTAGTGAAATGATTCCTTTCGAGTTTATTAGTAACAGAATTTCAGAACTTTCAGTGTCAATTAATGGCATCTTCTTAAGACAAGTACACACAGTGAAATAACCTCATAATACCTAATAATAATTTTATTATCAAAAAATAATTTTCTCCTTGAAAACAATTAATATCATAATCCTTTTAATATGTGCATAAAACATGAAGAAAATGAGTTCTGAAGAGACAAGGAATGTATTTCAATGAATTACATGTGTCAAATTGAATAAAGAATGTTTAAACAAAATGAAAAATCTAATTAAAAAAATATTTAGTATAAAAAGTCCACTTTCAAGAGTTATCTTTCCTAATTACCCAAGACTCAAAACACTATGGAACGTTTGACATTATCATTACATTACATTACATCTAAAATTCAGAACAAAGCTATAAATTGCCAGAGTATACATTTAAACCAATAAAACAAATATAAAAATTAACACCAACACAGTTAATAGTGCAAGTAAATAACTTTTTTAAAATTTCAACAAGGTTGTAGATTTTAACTCGAATTTCCTCCATACAAACATGTCATTGATTGATAAAGCTCACTGCATGCATCGCTATGAAATTGACATTACTTGCTTTGCGAAGATTTGACTGTTGTTTTCTTTTGTTTCTCTTCTTTTCTTTTGTTTTTGCATAATGAATCCGTTACTTTGTTTTCACTGTTTACAACACCGCATGTTTCATCTATTTTTAAAGGTCAGGGTCATATTTTAGAGGTACCTGTATAACTTGTCTCCAGAGTAAACCGGTCTACACAATGGAGGTTTATTTTTTGTGAAGTACGTCATCAAAAAGTGGTGTAATAAGCCTCCTCAAGGTTGTGTCACACTGTCACGATTTTTGCTACGATTCCACATGACTTACAAAAAAAAAACACAAATCCCTGACAATCGGCACGCTAGCCTAGCATTTTTCTGACAGAGGGTTTTTTTTCAGTGTGACACAATACGACTACGATGTCTGCTCAACAATGTACAAGGCTTATACGATAACAGAACGAGTTTTGATAAGTACTATACGAACAAAGACATGAAAGAACGAACGCAATACGATCTTATACGAATTTGTATGATAAGACACGATTTTAAACAATGCTCAATACCTACATGTCTGTACCATGCAAACACGATATTCCCACGAACAGTGACGAGCTCTTATGAATACACTTGATTTGAGTGTATATATATATATATATATATATATATATATATATATATATATATATATATATATATATATATATATATATATATATATATATTAACAGATAAATAGCAGTTTGTAAACTTGTTATTTATCTCTTATATATATATATATATATATATATATATATATATATATATATATATATATATATATATATATATATATATATATATATATATATATATATATATATATATATAATTTTTAATTTTTATAGTCAACAATAATTGATTCTTTTCATAAAACAGATATTTCTTTATTATGCATGGATACTAAGTCTTGCTTTCAGTCAAAAACTTTCCTCCCTCCACAAGTTCTGTACCTTGGTAGAAGGTTGTGGATGTTTGACTTCCTTTGATACGTAAAATATAAAAAACAAAGAGAAATCGATTGCTAGAAATGTAAGTTTACTATCCATCACGAAGAACGAAAAGTGCACATTTGCAGCAGATAAGAAGGGGGGGGGGGGGCTTCCATTCCGTTTCCTGTAAAATACAGTACCAAAACTTTTTCTGGGTAAAAATTATACTTCAGCGATAGGTATAATATGCATCTTTAATGTCTCTTCAATAAAGTTGTTATCTGCAATAAGAAAGTGTTGTTGTAGCTTTTTAAGGATCATTTTGCGATGTTATTAATGGAAAGATGAAATAGGATGTAATCCTAAAACTGTTAAAAAAATAAATTCCGGCACAAAATCATGATTAAAAAACTAACGCACACACCTTTGTATGTGAAATATTGTCTCTCTCTCTCTCTCTCTCTCTCTCTCTCTCTCTCTCTGGAAAATAATATCGCTATTTACAGAATGCCCCTTTTAAGCAGACCTCATTTTTTATTCATACAAAGCTACATTCAAAATCGCACATGTATGAGAAAAAGAAAACATTTCTGTGGCCTTACACATTTAGTTAAATCGACAAAAAATATAAATTAACAGTTACAATGTACTTTTTTTTCATATATGTC
This sequence comes from Saccostrea cuccullata, assembly GCF_032062105.1. NCBI lineage: Eukaryota > Metazoa > Mollusca > Bivalvia > Ostreida > Ostreidae > Saccostrea > Saccostrea cuccullata. The sequence goes on along the minus strand of NW_026918487.1, from coordinate 97,099 downwards.
AGTTCGACGTACATGTTTCATGATCTTGATATTGTATAACTTTCGATCCTTAAATGGCGAATTAAACCTCTGAAACAAAAGAAGCATACAATCCATCAATCTAATATTTTTTTTCTGTGTTTGGGGTGGGTGTGTACATGAAAGTCTATAGTATCGAATGAATCTAAGATCCCACCAAGATTTTATAAGCATATGGCACATAAAGGGACTTTAGGGCACAACAAACCATCACCCCACCCCACCCCCCCAAAAAATCCCACATCTGATCGTGTCTATCTCATTTTTAAGGGGGGTTGGTGGAAACCAGATGTTTCTTTTATAAAGCTAGAATTATCAATCAAAAAAAGGAAACAGAACGAATAATTAAATAAAAATCACATATGTAATGTCATTTGAAGTCGGAGATGATTTTTGCTTGTACAGTTTTTACAATCCACGTATCTTTTCCGATAAAACACAGCGCCATGACATAGAATTTGTAAGTTTTCTTTTGAAAAGTTTCACTTATTTCTAGTCTATGAACAATGACATGTTATATATCATTTGAAAGAGGAGAAAATTCTCTATTAGAATCACTAAAAAAATCAAAATGTCAAATTTTTTACTTAAGCCTGGTTTTCGCTTGACGGTCATCATATATATATATATATATATATATATATATATATAGAGAGAGAGAGAGAGAGAGAGAGAGAGAGAGAGAGAGAGAGAGAGAGAGAGAGAGAGATGCTTAAAATTCTCGAGCATAATTTGGAAGTTGTATAATTAGGCAGTAGCTACAGTGCGGAGGCTTCAACTGCTGTAAAATATGGGGGAACTTGAACATGATATTGCAGAAAATGACGAGGCAGTTGCCCATTTATTACACAACGGGCGTCCACAGAGGCAAAGAAGAAGATACTGGATAAGACCACGGATCACCAGACGAACTCAGTATTGATATTTTGATCGCTTGCTGAAAGAACTTGAAAATAGGATGTATTGTCATTTAAAATCTTTCTCAGAGTTGATCGAGCCAGATACGTTTAGAGAGCTTGTAGACATATTGAGTCCCAGATTACAAAAACAAGACACAAAGTTCAGAAAGGCTTTGGAACCTGGATTAAAGTTGGCCATTAAACTTCGCTATTTAGCAACAATAGAATCAAACACAAGTCTGATGTACGGATTTCGAGTTTAACATAATACAATTTCCTTGCTGGTTCGTGAAAGTATAATAGTGGAACATGCTGATAAAGTAATTGCATGTCCAACAACTACAAATGAGTGGCAACAATTAGCTGAGCAGTTCAGAATTAGATGGAACCTGGACCATTGTGTTTTGGATGGGAAGCAAATTGCTATCAAATGCCCCCGAAACGAAGGTTCACTTTATTACAACTACAAAAGGTTCCATCCCATCATTCTTATGGGCCTTGTTGATGTTGATTATAAATTAATTTGGGTTGATGTAGGTCCAAATCGTTCTGCATCAGATGCTACTGTGTTGACAACTCAGAATTAAAAGATGTCATCGAAAATCATAATATTGGATTTCCAGTAGCTGCCCCTCTACCAAATGATAACAGAAACATCCCGTATTTCATCTTGGGTGATGACACCTTCCATCTCAGGACATGGCTAATGAAACCTTTCGCAAGAAGGACTTTGACCAATTGTCACGACAGCCGTCGTGCTCTGTTGAGTCAGTAAAAACAATTTTTTTTCTATTTACAATTTTGTATCTATAAATAAAATCAATAAAACCATATTTACAACATATTTTTAAAAAATTATCTACAATAAATATCCCTTAAAGTCTTTATATGTCCATATCCATTCCAGTGTACCACGCGACCGCGTCCTGACACTTCCCGTTTTACGACGGACTCCCGCCAACTGGCACCCAGTGGGTTTCCAGCCCAGGTAACGCTGGTACTACGTGTCCACACAAAATGGTCCTTACAGATAGAATAAGGCCGGAATATCTCTGGAACCTTTAAATTAAATAATATTTTAAGTCGCAAGTTACGTATACTAAAAATAACACGTCAACATTGACTACAGTTGCACCTATGGCACATGATACAAAACAGTACAGGTAATTCTAACCGAACACTATTATAATAAGAAAAACGTTAGGAATGCATAACATCTTAACAAAAGTGGTTTTAACTATTAAACCTACAACACCGACTTAAAAGCGGCAAAACAAAATAGCTTACGTACGTACATAACTTTGTACATTACACCAGAAATAGAACAATAAATGGATGAGTAACTATACCCAGAAAAAAACCTGTATCCATTCACTTCTTTAATTATTACCACCTTTTAACACTTCGTTAGCTTGTACAGGTCTAGATGAGATACTAAGTTTTTATAGCCAGCGTAACATGATTACTGGTTAAATTTTTTTTATAAACAACCCTTTATTTAGTAATTTTACATGCGTTCATTAGTAGCTACAGACGTAATTTGCACTATGAAGTCGTTACTCGTACTTGTTCGTACTATGTAGTATGCGGAAATTGGTAAAGGTTAAATGAATTAAAGAAAGATAATTTTTTTTTATTTTTCAAAGTAGATAAATATCGTCAAAGTTTATTTTGCACTGTAAATAAATATCGTCAAAGTTTTCATTTGTCAAATTTTAAGATGAGGGAATCATCAAACGTTAACATCTTTCCTTAATGGCATTGTCATGACCGGGTTATTTTTCAAAACTTGCTTATTTTCGAGTAAGTTTTAATGCAAGAAATAGGTGGCTTATTTTCAAAACCGGCTTATTATTAAATCCGTCTTATTTTCATGATTTTAGGGTATACTAGTGGTTGATGATCTGTCTCGAGTAGGAATTCTTTACCATACAGATACCTGCGGAACTTTTGAATTGTCCAGATTATTGCATAGCACTCTTTTTCGATTGAAGAGTAATTTACCTGACATTTGAAAATATTCTTGCTAGCTTATGCAACAGGTGTCTTCACACCATCTTCGTACTGCATCAAACTTACCCCTGCCCCAACACCACGATCTGACGCATCAGTCTGTACAACAGATCTTTCATTTAAATCAGGTAGTTTGAGAACTGGTTATACCGTAAAAGCGTTTTTGAGAGTGATGAATGCATTTTGCTGCGGTTCTTTCCAAATCACCTTGTTCGGCTGGCCTTTCTTGGTAAGATCTGTCAAAGGTGAAGCAATAGCTGCAAAAACGGAATGAATTTACGATAGTATCCTACCGGACCTAAAAATGATCGTACTTGCTTCGTCGTTGAAGGTTGGGTAAAGTTGTGAACGCAGCTAGGATAAGGCTGTCCGTAAAATATCAAACTGTTCAGACTGTACTATCTTCTCTGAACTACCAAGATATGACGTCATAATAGAATATGATGTCAAGTCACTGCATACTTGAGCTGACATGACGGGGAAAGTGTCATAATTTGTACATGGAATGTAGATTTATTTTGGGGCCTTGTTGTTTATTTCAAGTGATATGGTAGTTTTTTTAAACTCCAATGTGCTTTTATAAAGTTGAACATTGTAAACTCAATATCCCTATTCCTTTCGCTTTTCCGATATGCACATATTCAAACATTATAGAAAGACTATGTGTGAAACGCTCCCCCTACACGTCCGTAGACAGAGTTAGAATTTAAGGATCGTGTTTATATTAGACTGGCACAAGTGATAAACAAAAAACAAATTCAAGATATGCGGTGTGAATCTACAAGAGAAGTATGTCCTCTAACTGACTTTTGCTGGGTGACTGTATGTATTTATCCATTTTTCTATAAATAGCGATAAAGAGTGGAAAATATCTCCTCTAATTTTGGTGAGTTGAATTTCTCAAAAAAGATTTTCTTAACAGCTAAAAATTAAACCTGCCCCCAGCACTTTCTATGTACCAGAGATCACTATGAATTGACTTTATAACCAACTTTGCACAATATTTTTTTTTGAACTTGTGCCGAAGCAATTTTTGTGTAACAGTTAGTAATATAAATCTCCGCCATGTGATCAATACAGTCATATGACATCACAAAAATGCTTTATTGTAATATCTGATTAAACTATTATATCAAGTTGACTGCAATTTCAAACAAGGATTACATATTGAAATTAAAATCTAGCTCAAAATAAAATGCATATTTTAAAGCATTTTAAGCCTTCGGACAGCCTTATCATAACTGCGTATGTCGGAAACTTTGTCAGGAAGAGGTCTAAGTTCTTCATCCCCTGAAATATGTCCGAGACACTCAAGACTCCGGTAACCAATTAAGCACTTACTTGGTTTCTCAGTCAAATTCGCCGCACGAAGTCTTTGCAGAAGTTCCCGAATCACCTTGACGTGTTCCTGAAATGTTCAAGTGTACACAATCACATTGTCTATAAAATTATCCACACACTGCATTCCGTCTACAAGCTTACGCATCAGGCGACTGAAACTTGCGGAAGCGTTTATCAAGCCAAAGGGCATCACCCTGAATTGAAACAGACCAAATGGCATTTGGAAAGCGGTGATCATCTTTGCTGCATCATCCAATGGTAGCTGCCAGTTTCCCTTATATAGATCAAATTTGGACACATATTTAAAGCCAGATAATTGCACATAAATATCATCAGCATTTGAATGGTTTCTGCATCGAAAACAATTACTTTATTAATTGCACGAAAATCGAAACAAAACCTGTTCGAACCGTCCTTCTTTTTCAGGATGACTATCGGGGAACTGTATGGAATCATCGAAGGCTCGATCGCATCGGCTTCCACCTCCTTCTTTACCTCGTCACAAACAACGTCTTTTGAAGTAAACGGCAGAGGATTAGGCTTAATGCGAATAGGCCAGTCACTAGTCAACTTGAAATGATGAACTCCGAGATTCGTCAAACCAGGTACATCTGATAAAACATCTGAAAAATCCTCTAGCAGTGTCTTGACCTCTGCTTTTTCATTCTCAGATAGATCAGCACTTACTTTTATATCTGCCGGTCCCTCCTTTTTCCTTTTTTTCAATTCTTACACGTGAACAGAAACTGATCTCTGAATATCATATCGAAGAGGCCATCAAAAGTCTTGTTAACTCGACCAAGTTCGATCCACCTATCAAGATAACTACCGAGACGAACATCAAACTGTGAAAAGGTTTCCCCTTCGTCAGGTCTGCTCTTACGGAAGTTTTGACGAAATCCGTCCTCCGTCTTTTCAAACCTTTTTAGTAACGCTGTCTTCGAATCATCATAGTCCAACACTTTCTCCTGCGGCAACAGTGCATACACATCCAGTGCTCGACCTCTGAGTAGTGCGCTCAAGTTAACAGCCCAACTGTTCAACTTTTATTTCTGTGCTGCAGCATACCTTTCAAAACGTCTCAAATACGAATCAATATCATCCTCAACTTCACCAAACACAGGCATTTTTGCAAATTTTGCATTCCTAAAATTTTCTAATTTCGTTTCTGACTCCTTTACAGCTAACTTTTGCTTTAAGGTTTGAATAGTTTGCATGAATTTACTCTCATTCTTTCCTTACCTTTCTTTTCCTGTAGTTTGAGTTTGAGTTTCTCAATTTCAAGTGCCTCTTTACTGAGATGATACTCCCTTATCCTGTTTATGTTTTTCCTGTTCAGCTGCTCGTAGCTCACGTTGATGTGCCTGTTGTTGCTGTATAAACTGCTGCAAGTCCACACCTGTCAAGTTTAGACTCTGACCATATTCTGCAAGTTCTTTCAATGTCGACATTGTAATAGAACTAAACACAAATTGACTAAATATGAACCAAGTAAAACAACTTTGATTTTCAAAACAAAACTGAAATGTGAAAATATCTTTCTCAAAAATCTGTATACTAGTATCTCAACAGATAAAATTAGTACACAAACTCAATTCATACAAAGCAACGCAACTCAACGCAACGCAACGAACTCAACGAACTCGACGGACTCAACGGTAACCTAGCTTTCTCCATTTGGGGCTCCAACAATAAACCAAGTACTGACATCCTGTGACTGTCAAAAAGCTACAAACTCTTTGACTGCAAAATACAACAAAAAATTATTAAGCAAAAATAGCAAATATACTGCTGACAGAACAGACTAATCATCCCACTTCTGACACCAATTTGTCACGCCAGACGTCGTGCTCTGTTGAGTCCGTAAAAACAAGATTTTTTTTTTCAATTTACAATTTTTTATCTATAAATTAAATCAATAAAACCAATATTTACAACATATTTTTCAAAAATTATCTACAATAAATATCAAGTAAAGTCTTTGTATGTCCATATCAATTCCAATGTACCACGCGACTGCGTCGTGACACTTCCCGTTTTACGACGGACTCCCGCCAACTGGCTCCCAGTGGCCATGGGCTTCCGGTCCAGGTAACGCTGGTACCACGCGTTCACACAAAATGGTCCTAATAGATAGAATAAGGCCGGAATATCTCTGGAATAGCACTGGAATATCTCTGGAGCCTTTAAATTAAATAATATTTTAAGTTGCAAGTTAAGTATACTAAAAATAACACGTCAACATTGACTACAGTTGCACCTATTGTACATGATATAAAAAAGTACCGGTAATTCTAACCTAACACAATTATAATAAGAAAAACGTTTAGAATACACATCTTACCCTCTATACAATAGGTCGTAACTGACCAACGCCTGCAAAACTTTACTTCAGATTCAATAAAGGTAACAATAAGAAGAGGTCCAATACATGGTAAATGAAATAAAAACCATAAACATAATGTAAAAACAACTATAATCAAAATATTGGCAAAGCCTATTAGCTCCAATGCGCCAAGAGCCAAAAACTATATATTTCATTTATTGTGTAAGCATTTTGCTATCTTCAGAATTTGATGTGATGAGATTTCCAAATCTCCAAAATGCGTACAATCGTACTATTTCGCAATTCACTCGCACTGTACTTGTATTGCACTCGCTGTCAATCATCTGTTTTCGTATCATATTCACATGAAATCGTACGGCATTCCTTTTGAGTCGAAAAACACTCGCAAAAATCGTCGAACACTTGCGATAAATCGTAGGAAACTTGCAGAGTCGGAAGTTTTACGAATTTCTTCGAGTGTTCTACGAATGTCGAAGATTTACAACAATTATGTGTACGAATGTATTGCAATTGCTGAATGATCGCTTACGGATAATTAAAATTCGTACTGTGAACACGATTGTTTAGAAAATACTCAAAGCAATCGCCACATTTTGCGATTTGCTGCGATGTAATACGAATAAAGATGTTTACGATAAACGCCGAATTACTGCAATTTTTTAACTCGTACTCTGTCGTAGCCAAAAATAGAGACAGTGTGACACGAGCTGAACGTACGATTACGCACGATTAGAACCACAAACGATTGAGTCTAATACACGCACGATCTTGCACGTTACACGAACGATCACGCACGATACACGAACGATTCTACACGAAGGGTTTGTCAACAATAACGTTGCAGCATCTGTAAACATTAACATTTATTTACTGAGTTCGAGGGCAACATGTGCTTTCTCGAACCGAAGAACCAAAGTGCTTGCATGTTTTATTTATTTTTATTTGACATACAAGTTTTTTGTACTATTTTCCATAATGTAAACCTCAGGCCTGTTACTACTAAAAACTAATATGGTTGTAAAAGATTTTCGTATAAGATAAAGACCAATGCTTTTTATTTAATCACATTGGATTTTTTTTTATTACAAATCAACAGAATTATTTTGTTTTACATGTACATATGATAAGGTGCTTATTTTCATGTCGTCTGCGAAGCAGAGCAGCACTTAGGGATCACTTTACCCGGCATCTGTCTGTCCGTCTGTTTAAAGTCACACCTTGAATCTCAAGAATTGTAAGAGACTTGATCTTTTGAACATTTACTTGGCAGTATGCCATTTGGAAATTACCATAAACTTTCTTTTCTAAAAAGTTTAAAGTGTCAATATACAGTATATGTTTTTGACATTTTAGGAGTAATTCTGATATTTAGCATGTGCACTGATTGCCATAAAACATCATGAACAATACCAACGTTACAATTCACTTGACCTTGATCTTTGATCTACAAAGAATACCCTGGACAAATTAGTTTAACTTAAGACTTTTGAATATTGAGTGGCGGATGTTGATAATAATGTTTTAACCTGTTTATGAGCTCATAATACTGTTCTTTGGAACTGTATAATATTTAGTAACTAGACAAACTGATATTTAAATATTTCAAAAATACAGGGATCGGGATCCCACAACAAATCGTGTATCAATCGGCAGTCCTCGTCTAACTCCGCAACGCTGCGTGGTACGAGTCATTCGAGGAGCTCCGAGTGATCGTGTTGGGTGTCAATTGGTGTCAAGACTTTGAAACACGTATTAACACATGTAACATGATATATAATTATTTATAATAATTTCAACCTAATAATTCATATGAGGGTTGAGAATCATATTTTTAATTGAAAGAATCTATTGCATGTGGATGTTTTTGTGCATTTATGATCTATCACGCTACATTTTTTGCATGGAGTACTGTATATACTAGTAGCATATTAATAGATGACCACTTTAAGATTTAGTTACATCTTTAAAGAAATAAAAAGCAGGTAACATATGCGTTTACTTATTGGAACACTCTGGTTAGATAAAAAGTATATCAAAGTTTGACATGTTTTGCGAACTTTGCGATAAGCCCTTCTATTTTAACATATTTGAATTTTGAATCATTTAGTATCTTGAGGTCACAACAAATGTGTTAGCACTTTAACCTCTGCACGAAACAAAAAATATAACCAGAATGTCATAATAATGAAAGCTAACAAAAAAAGTGAAACAAATATAGTATGTACAAGAATAAATTTCAAATTTTGTGTTGTTTACAAAGATTACTGATCGACAGCAGTTTTGGTGATGTTTATATATACAATTTTCACATCTTTTCAGCAAAAGACTGCAGAGCGATGACTATCTATTTGTCGCAGCGATTGATATAGGAACAACATATTCTGGTTATGCGTTCTCTTCAAGAGACAATTACAAAGAAAACCCCACTGAAATTATTACAAAAACATGGAATGCTTCTTCTGGAAATTTGGAATCTCTTAAAACATCAACGTGCGTCCTTTTTGATGAAGAGAAGAAATTCCATTCCTTTGGGTTTGCCGCTGAGGACAAGTTCATGCAGCTCGCATCCGAAAACAAACACAAAGAATGGTTTTTCGTCCACCGCTTCAAGATGGAACTCTACAACAAAAAGGTATTTCATGAAATAAAAAAACGAATTCCTGTAAATATAAAAACATGTATTATTGTGTTTCTTAGAAGATCATAGCTATTTTATATAATTTTATAATAATAATAATTTATGCTAAAATATTTATGTAAAATAATTATGCATAGCTGTCCAATCCATAGCATGTTTAGATTTCCTGTCAGAATTCATTGCTACATGTATGTATTATACCACGGTAAGAACAAGGAAATTAGGAATATTAACCTCTTGCTTATTTTAATACTTGGTATAGTTGCAATATTTTAAAAAAAAAATATTTTATGCAAGAAGATGATTTATTTGGCTAGTTCTCGCCATTTTCACAGACTGAGTGACTGATTGGCTTAGCACCAATATCTACTTTCATCAAACTACTATATATGGCGCTGTGGGAATCGTCTCAGGCACAATCCACTGCAAATATTAAATAATCAATATAAGTGCTGAAAATGATCATGAACAAGCATTTGAAAAATGAATATGATATTTTCATTGTACAACATACTTTTGTATATGTTGACTGTTGAACAAATGAACACTAAAATTCTTTACACCAGAGTTCTGAACCAATCGGGTTGAAATTCATCTTTATGAGAGATGTTTAGAAGTGTTAAATAATTATTTCAATCTTTAAATTTCGCTTGTCCAAACGATTTTACCGCTGGGCAGTTTGTGCCCTGACTAAGGAACAGTAGAAGAAACAATTATTCATTTAAGGGCACGTGATAAGATATTGACATTGTACCTACCGGGTTGTAAAATATCTTCATCTTCTGTCAAAATAGATATCCAAAACTAGTCATGATTCTCCTCTTCGTGACACTCTCTTCCGAACGTTCCTTCTGCACAATACCAACATGGCTGCGAGGAACCCCCAAATAATTTAAATTTCGGAAATCGGCAATCCTCGGGTGACTCCGCTACACTCCATTCAAACCTCGGATGTGATTAGTGGAGGAATACGCATCACATCCTTACATTTCTCCGCCGGAAAATGCCTTTTCACTCATTTCATATTTCGCTCTGCATAACGTTCTTATAACGAGGTTATGAGCGAGGTATGAGTCAACCGAGGAACTCCGAGTGAAATTTCAGCGCGGTGTATTGCATAAATTCATAGCTTATCGAGCCCGACTTCGATCCCGATGCAATTGTACTATCATTAGTCTACAGTTTTAGAGAAAAATCCAAGTTATATTCCACAGTTTTTAAAAATTTACATTAGGATTAAATAATTGATAAAAAAAAATCCTGGCGTATTGTTTTTTCGGCCTATCTAGATGTTATTTATGAATTTATTGCAAACTTTATATATTAAAAAATATGGGATAAAAATGTTAGTATATTTGTCTGTTAATAAAATGATATAACCCAAATTGCAGTTTTGTGTTTATTTTATTTAAATATGGAGAGGGTGCAGTTTTCCTTACAAAAATATTAGCGTGTTGTGTTTTCGACCTAAATATAGTATCAACGCCCAATCAGTATTGGCTATAAATATCCAGTGGATATTCCAAAAAATAAAAATTTTATGGTCTGTCTTTTAAAAAAAAACTAAAGGTTGCATATTTTGGTTGCAAATACATTTAATAGTTGGTTCAACCCATCTGTCAGTAGCTGTGCATTTCCGTAAAAAAATCAATGAATTTACATTGCATTTTCAGTAAAAATCTGTAAAAAAAAAGTGCCCACTTTTAAGGAAGAAAAAATTCGTTTGATCCACCCATTCATTTCAATAGTCATGCGTTTCTTTGACAGAGATCTTAATATTCTGTCGGAAAAAAATTGCATCAAAAAATCTTTGTAATTAACCGATCATATCATATCATGCGGTATCTGAAAGGGAAACAGACTGGGAAAAAAAGTCGAAAATACAATACGATCGAAAACAGGATACGAGACGAAATAGATACAAAATAAAATAAATAAATAAATTTGAATAAAAAATGTTTTAATGTAGGTTTACATAATGACATCGGTTCAACAATATCGGACCAACACTACAACGGTGTCCATACATCAGCATTAAGAAAAAAATGTCGCACTGATATCGGAACAATGTCTATGCATCAATTGTTGTCAAGACAATGTGGGACCGATGTTGGTACAATGTCAATAAATCAACCCTTTGTCTGGTGTAATTACAATGTCGGACCGATGTTGGAACAATGACAATGCACCAACTGTTGTAATGACAATATCGGACCGTTGTTGGACCAATATTGTTTTGCCAACCGTGATACGTAGCCGATCTATGATCATATACATGTATGCCAACGTCGGCTCAATGTAAGCTTGCTATCTGGGATATGTCTTTTACTCCGCAGAATTCCCTTGATATACTATATAGAGTCTTTTAGACTTCCTCTTTTAGTCTCGTGAATTGTATTATCACCTCCTATTCTCGACCAAAACCACAATCTTCATTTTGTCTGCCTTCTGCCTTAACAAATGCAAACTCTACAGCGTGTTGAATGGCGTCATTCAGATTTTAGAGACGTGACTGTTTAATTCTAAAGCGCTCGCCAACACTTACAAGAGCATCGATAAAAAAAATCTTTCGCCAAGGTTTTATGTACATCTGGAGTTGTTGGATATACCAGACCTGTGCGTCGTGTAATGTCTGGAAATAGCTACGGGATTGTGTCTGACGATTTTTGTCGTCTCTCCCAAAGTTGCGCCTGTAAAGTTCCGTCTTATCAACTGGGAAAAACATTTCTTCCAGGGACTTGGAGAACTCTTTAAAATCCATTTTCAGATATTTTGAAAGGTTTCCAAGCACATCTTGGGCTAAACCTTTTAAGGACACGGTCAGATACACCCCCTTTTCTTCTTCAGACCAATGATTCAAGGAAGCATAAGCATTAAAATGCGACTAATAGTCTAACGACGATATATTTCCATTTCTATTTTTCCCTGTGATGACTCTTTGAAAGGTAGAGGATTGATTTTGTGAATATTCTACCGGAATTAAAATTTCGCAGGTCGATAGGTCAGGAGCTAATATTCATGGAAATTTCGTGCGCATCTGTCTATGTGTCTGATGCAAACTATGCCAAATATGCACGTAAATCTCGTGCTGTCTTTGTGTTTGACGTCAGTGGGCGAAGACTATAGTAATTGGCATTGGAGTCCTCGTGTAATTCTACATTTGTAAAATCTATATCTACAATCTTATTTCACAATGAAATGAAAAAATATTAGGAATCACTTTCTAGTTAGTAAAGTATTCAAGAGACATCCATGATAGTGGGAATCATTGGATAATTATGTGACTTTGTATGCCCTGGCATACTATACTAACTAGACAATGATTCCTTAAGTAGTTGCATCATACGCTTCGGATTTCAACTTACTAGATTGTTTTTTCCCATGCAGTCCCGATCAGCAAGTGTTTCAAATCTGTCAAATTTAAACTTGTTGTTACATTGCTTGGAACAATTTTGTGGGTTCCAAAATATAGCGTGTGGCATGAAGCTGGTCTATGTTTTATGTCACTGACGCAGCCAAAATCAGTTTCGGTCTGCCTCAACCTTTACTTTAGATCTCGCTCTTCCAAACTCTCGTCTTGTATCAGAATTCATTTCTTCCGTAACACCAATGCCAGAATATCTATTTGTTATTGGTGCCGATGCTTTTTGTCTCTCTTTTTCCTTCAAATGCAAACTCTCACTTGAGAACTCTTTAATTTTCTCGTTTAACTTATCTCCCTATCAACGTCGTCCACGATTTAAGACCTAAACTTAATTTTCTCAAACAAAGGTCTTTAAAAAGCAAATAGTTCTTTTAATACGATGATACGAGTATACAAGTGGTTTAATATCATTTGACCCCATCGCTGCCACTAAAAATTTGCTATTTGTTTTGTGGGTTTGTCTAATGGATTTAAATTAGGCCCCTCATGTTAATTTTAATAAAGTTTCCGCACACAGACATCAAAAATGACGACAGACGCAAATGATTTATGCATTTGTAAGCTTCCTTAGTTTATAACCCCTAGCAATATAAATTTTCAATGCTTTTTTCAATGGTTTCATTTTGATATTCTCTTTTCATTAAAACATGTCCGTTACCTATAAAACCAATGTCTGATTGTTTTTAAAACTCATTTTGAGTATGCCTCCTCGTGTATTAATATATACATGAATATGGCAGATCTTATGATTTCCTGGACTTGTTTCTTCTTTCTGAAGGTGTTTTGTAAGTTTGGAAATGAATCAAGTCAACGGAGGACAAAACTCAATGTTGTTGTATCAAAATATTAACTCTTTATTTATCCACAAAACATCTTTACTCTTAAGGAAGTATGGGTTTGGATGCTACCACGAAGACATTTAATGTAGAGGGTTCCCAATTTTTCCTCTCAAAAACCCTTTATTTTTTGCAAAAAATTATCTTTCTAGACTTCTCCAGAAATTGAACTGCCTTCCCGAAAAAGAACGTTGATTTATAAGACAACTTATATTTAAGAAATGACAAACAACTGTCTCTGTCCTCTGTTAATTCTATGCAATTTTCAGACCTTTGCTGTTTTGTTACATGTAAGTGCGTCTTATTGTATTTTTTTAGGGTTTAGAACAACGGATTCACGTTTTTTTTATCTGTTTTAATTTCAAACAAACGTAGATAAGAACAATTTCTGATTTGTTTAAATCTATTGTTAAGATATTCCTACACGCTTTTGTCTTCATTCATTTTACTTCAAAACAGAGGATGCCGATTGAATACTGAACTTTAATACTGTTAAATGTTTCTTTGAAATAGTGTTAATAACCCTTTAATTGTTGCTTATCAAATTAGCAATGTGTAAAAAGTAAAAAAAAAATCAATCATCATAATTGATAATTTGTTAAATTTTGGCAAACAGAAAATTGGTTATAAAAAATTCTTGTCACCAAAGACAGTACAAAAGTTTGATACCCATTATGTCCTTATTGTTCATTGACGTCCACCTGCTCAAGTGTCTATTAAAAAGATATTGGCTGCTGTAAATATTACAAATTTCTGAGAATCTTTTTTGGGGACTCTTACCAAGTTTTACGGCATCTCTAATGAAGCATTTAATTTCACTATTTTACGATTCCTTACCATTCATTTTAATGCATTGTCTCGAATAACCCTTTTTCAGAAATGGAAATGAAAAGATCAGCTGAAATTTGGTCATCTGAACTGATATTAATTCATTAAGGATTCAATCATGAGAGAAAGTCTAGCTTAAAATCATATATGTATTGAACAGATCTAGTATAACTATTAATAAATCAATAGGGCCAATTTCGATTTGTATATGTCTAAGGTTATACATGTATGACAAAATTCCTTTCAGACTCTCGATGAAAATCTGTTTATCAAGTCAGAGAACGGAGAATCACTTCCTGCATTGACAGTGTTTTCTGCAGTTATCAGCTACCTTAAAAATAAAATGATGGAAGATATGATGTTAAAAAACCTTAACGTCCACGATTATGGATTGAGATGGGTTATAACTGTTCCAGCAATATGGACAGACTCATCAAAATCATTCATGCGTCGCTGTGCCATAGAGGTATATAATATTCTCAACTGTCCAGTTTTCTAAAATCTTAAAGATTTATTTATATTTTCTACAAATTCCAAGGATCGTGGAAGCCTTTTCAGGATAAGAAATATTTTTATGGTCTTAAAACATTGCATTCAATTGCAATGATATTTGCTTTTAGACACAAAAAATTGTGAAACTTTATTGAATTTGTCTTGAAAAGCAATTGAAATATTCAAGGTTTATTCGAAATATCCCTTGCGTTAATTAAAAGGTAAAATACTTTGAGCTTAACTGCAAACGACTGGGTTTAAGATTTTAGCTTTGATTTTAAACGCTGATTTGTCGCGTAACGCATTTTACGTTTAAATGCAATAATGTTTTTGTACGCAGTACTCATTTCTTTAAAAACAATAACCTTGGCCTTCAAACCCAGTAATTCTTTCTTGTCCTTTTTTAAAGGACAGCAACTTGTATTATACCTAAACCATGACTTTTTCTTATGTTGCCTTTGTTATAACACGTCATTCTACTTAATAAATTCACAACAAAGATTTTTTTTAATAGAGCGTTTGCTCAGAAGAATCCGATTCTATGAAATTCGCCAATGCACAACTTCCTAATAAGTAAATCTGAGGAAAAAAAGATATCGGAATACATTGGTCCATTGTGCTATTCAATGATTGATAATAACACACGTACAATGTACATCACGTCTCAACACAAAAGAATATTGTGTACATGTATAAATGCAAAATTAATACAACGCATTTATTATTGTGTTTAAATGCAAATGCAAACATTGTATCCTTTGAACGCGATGTAAGTTGCAATCAGTTGTATTAAACCGCAATTATCACACAATAATTATTGCGTTTAAACGAAATCTTTTTTTTTCTCTGAACAGACTTCAAATGTCCTCAGTTCAATATTTATGAACAACAAAAAAAAAATAAAAATAAGTGATAAAAAGAGAATTATTTTTTTATAATTATTTATTGTTTTGGTTTTTTGAAAAAAAAAATATTTACATTCAGTGTAATTTTCTTTATGAAATCCATTAGAAATCCTCGACGTTCAAAGCTCTATATTTACATTCAGTGTTTTCTTCATAAAGTCAATTAGAAATCCATGACGTTCAAAACGTTCTACGAGCGAGAAATCTTGTCACCGCGCATTAGAATACACAGTAGGAACTATACGCATTTTCAATACTTTATGAACACCAAAATGTACATTGTTTGACATAATTTAATTAAAAAAATAAATAACTGTGTTGAATTAACGTTAAAGTACAACAAATGTGCATTTAAAATTAATTTTTCACTTTTTCCCCTCGCAATGTTCGTTTGCGTTTTTAACTTTACGACGTTACAAACAGCTGTTACGTCTATATAGCACATCAGTTTGGAAGGGCGCTAAATTCACATTCAATATTACCGAAATAAAAAAATTATGAAGAAGACAAATTAAAGAATGTAAACATAAGTATAATTGAATTCATATTTTGGGATGTTTTCTGTCCTATAACACACCTGACCGTGTCGACAAATTTTCAAACCGCGCTATCGAGCGATATTTAATTTGTCGGCACAACCAGGTGTGTTATAGGACCGAAGACATCCCAAAATATGAATTCAATGCTTAAATAGAAGCCTTATTCAAGAAAAAACTAGTTACATACTTACATACCGTTTTAAATTCAGGCCGGAATCGCTAAAGAAAGACTTACAATAGCTCTGGAGCCGGAGGCAGCTGCAATTTACACAAATTTTTCTTCCATTAGACGCACCTTTGCTTCTAGTTCCATATCATGTAGGAAAGGAATCAAATACCTTGTCTGTGATGCTGGTGGTAAGTATATTTAAAGAATGAAATGCTTTATTTGTTGGTTATTTTAGGAATTTAACGGTCGCAGCTGTTACAGAAAAAATACATAACCCGCTAATTCTGGTTATTGATGGATAAGCCACTGATCAAGAAATCTGTACAGGCGACATGCCTAATGTTCATGCAGTGATAAACGCAATAGGTTTTCTCAAGAAATAAAGGAGAACTTATTCAGTGGATGTAGTATAAATACAAATGCATAAGGTAATATAATATTCACACTGTAAGGAAAATGTGAAGGAAACTGAAATTTCCAAATCTTTTTTGAAGATAAATATGGTCATTGCATAAGAAAATTAAAAACAAGATGGTTTTAGTAACGTAAATATAGATTGATTGATATGTTTCAAACAATAAACTAAGTAAGGTGGCGTATATACTGAAGCGCACAATTATTTTTTTTTTTCAAAAAACATGTTATAAACAATAGAAGACTATTTTTAATACAGGAAGTTTGATACATGCAATTTATATAAATACATTATTATTATTTTGCTAACCATGCTGTATAGTAGTAAACATAACGTATAAAATTTGCTTTTCTAGAAGGGGCACATTTCTTTTCACTACGTTTTGACATTACTAAAGTTGAAGTACAATCCAAGCCTCGAAAAAAAAACACATTTATTTGAAAACAATTTAATAAAAGGTTAAAATTAAATAATGGTAAGATTTTGCTTACGAAATGGACAGTATGTTTTAACTTTACTCTGGAAATGGACATTGGACAACTATGTTAACGTTACTCGAAATAAAAAAAAATGCATGATTATATATCCAAAGGCGGATTCAAAATTGATCAATGAGGCATACTGTATGACAATGTATGTAATTTGTATAAATTAAGGAAGTCAATTAACAAGGTGAGACTGACGTTTATCTATAAGGAAGAAACTACAGCTATATATGTACCTCTCACAATATGCGTCACTATCAAATCTCTGCCCTGTTTAGGATATAACATCATTCGCCTCTCACATGTTGAGAAACGGATGTTTGAGTCAAGTCGGAATTTAGTTATCATATTCAAACAGAGTGTGTACTAAGTCGCTATATTTCAGTGGTTGATGAAAATTTTGGATTTATTTTTATATCATGAATTGTCTAATTACATTAATAGTTTTGTAAATAAAGTTTCAGTCGAAATAAGTAACATTGATTATTTTGTTGACATTTACAACGCTCGATTGAAATATAGTGCTTGCTGAGGAAAATTTGATTGTATTAAAACATGTTTTAGGCATACATTGAAATAGTATGACCTTTAGTTACAATTTAAACTAGTGCTAATTGTAACGGGAACCGTTACAGATGTTCCCCAAACGCTCCCCAACTCCCTTTCGGTGCCATATTCCCTGTAAGTTTCATTAAATAAGACAAACTCTGTGCATTTTTGACTTTAACAACGTTTTTCCAGAAGGATACTAATTATATTCAATTTTTAGCATTGCACCCAAGCGCATGTGAATGCATGTGCGTTATGACCATATCATCTTGTCTTTCAAGAGTATTTTAAAATATACTCGTTTCAAATGCACGCACGTGCGTGCACGTGCATGATGATCATACCTTTTTGTAGGAGTCCCTTACATCTATCTATGTTCTAAATCCCATCCTGTTTGGTTGAAAAACAAGGGAGTTATAGCCATTTAAAGTTTCAGCCAATCAGATTGCAGCACACGTGCATGCGCGTAATTTCATGATTTTTTTAATATCATTTTGTAGGATATCCTAATGCATGACTATATTTTAAATTTCAAAGAATTTCGTCAAAAAAACAAAGGAGAAATAGCAATTTAAAGTTTCAGCCAATCAAATTGCAGCTCACGTGCATGCGCGTGATTTCATGATTTTTTTTTTCTACATCATTTTGTAGGATATCCCAATGCATGACTATATTTTAAGTTTCAAAGAATTTCGTCAAAAAACAAAGGAGATATAGTCATTTAAAGTTTCAGCCAATCAGCTTGCAGCACACGCACATGCGCATGCTTTCATGAAATTTTCATATATCATGCGGTAGATCATTATAATGTAGGACTATGTTCAAAATTTCACAGGATTATGACAAGAAACAAGAAAGTTATTGATACTTTAGTTTCAGCCAATCAGAGCAAAGCGCACGTGCATGCGCGTGAAATCTTGCTATTTTGACCATGCTATCTTGTCTATACTACTAATGTATCCTTACATTATGAGTTTCAAAAAATTTCATCAAAAAATAGAAAAGTAACGGCAATATTCATTATATTGGTAATTTCACCTAATGCACGTGCGTGCTCTTGCAAGCACGTGCGCGCAAAATGACCTTTGTTTGGCAACTCTACATAACATGCCTACTAACCCTAAAAAGGTTTCACCTAAGTCGGATGTGTAGTTTACAAGATCACTCGTGGACAAAATTTTCCCAGGAAGAAGAAAAATAATAATAATAATAATAATAATAATAAGAAACAGAGTAAAAACAATATGTTCCCCAACTTCGTTTGGGGAACATAATAATGAGTCAGCAGGAAAATAGTGATTAACCTTAGCTTGATTCAGTGATAGTATTGCATCCATACATGTATATTTTGATATCTATGTCTCCTGGCTACTACATATTTCTTAAAAGGAATATCCAAATGCAGCCAAGGGACAAAATTACTCGACACTTTAAAATGGATGCCGAAATTTTTACATCGTGCTCCTTGGTTTTTAGGTTTTATTTTTTTTTTTGAAAACAATAAATGTCCAACTTACCACAATACTATGTTAAATTACCTTTCATAAATTGCCTTTCATCTTTAGTACTTCATTTTGTCTGCCGGGAAGGGTCTTATACAGGTCCGCAATGTCGGAGGTTGGTATATTTTCCAAGGCAGTCTGAATTTCCGCCATCAGCTGATCTTTTGTGTTAATGAATTTGGCAAAGGTTTCTACAATCCCTACCCAGAGTTATCGTTCGCTTCGCTACAATACATAAGTGGAAAGATAACTCTGGGTAGAGATTGAGGTTTCCAGGGTTCCTTTTTATATTTTCACCAAATATTCTCGATAATATTCAGATCAGGAGACTGGACAGGCCAAGATGTAATAATTATGTTGTTATTGGCTTCTTCCCCCCTCTTCCTCCTCGATTTTCTACCTGTCCCGTTTCAACAAACTTTTTAACAATACTACGTATTGTTGACCTAGGTATTCCTAATGTTCTCGCCAATTCAGATGCATTTCTGTTGTTTTTATTCCCTTCTACTACCATACTTGTGGCGGACATAAGTAATTCTTTCTCTTTCCAACCCACAGGTACTTGTTTCATATTCGGCGTACTCCCTACCTATATTAACCACAAGGTACCTAACTCATTTTCGGGCAACCCCGCTTCAAGCTCGTATTTACAAAAAATCAATTATACATCTACATTATCTTGACATAGTTTGAATCGTTCCAAGAGATATTTTTCTGCATTGCTGACGTCTTCTATTAAGATCTTTTCTCGTAAAATGCTTGTTTATTCATCGACTATCAGCTGGAATCATATTTAGACAAACTATAACACTGTATAAGCTACATTCACTTCATGTTTGTCGGTTACGGATTTTTTTTTTATGAAATTAAAATCATCTGCAAGTGAAATATAATTGGTAACATTTTTAAACATAATATATTATTAGGTACTTATTATACTTTAGCCTTATCCAGAATCTCCTGTTGTGATTTTTTCAACGCCATGACTTTACTTTCACTTTTGGGTTGCTTAACTTAGTAACCAATGAAAAATCACTGTTCAAACACCCAATTTTATGTTAACCCCACCAAAATCTACCTGATTCAAGATAAATACTTTACCGCCTGTCAATCATAAAAAACAATAGCTTCTGATCTGATTGACAGGTAATCTACCTGTGCTTTCTGATAATCTTTTGAAAACAATTACGAGGTCACGCGTTAAACTCTTTCATGTACCCGCATAGTATATAGTTAGAAAACTCCAAAATGTTTGAATTTTATTTTTTAAAAAATCGAAAGTGGATTATTAAAACATTGGTAATATAAAATATTTCTTTTCTATCTTCACTGCTGTTTGTTACTTGTAAATGTTATATCGTCCACGTTATCCTTAGAAAAAAGAAACAGAAAAGAGTGTAAATACGAATAATGACCCCCATCGAATAATGACTGGGGGTCATTTTTCGACAGCGAAAAATGACCTCTGGTCATAATTCGACGTAGAAAAATGACCATTTTGCCCGTAGAAAAAGTGTCACCACCCTAAGAATTTGAAGAACCCACGTGAAGAAAAATGACCCCCATAGAAAAATGACTCCCTGAGGATTAAATCTGAAATTTTAGGGGGCCAAAAAAAGACACATATTAGCAAAAATGCTCAGCTGAGCTTATTTGGACTAAATTGATGATATGTTGATCTCATAACATACATAACATACGATTAAAGCTATATTTAAGGGCAATGCAATAGTTCAGAATCTAAAGGAGTATCGAGCCTAACGGGTTGGGTAAACATTGTTTTTCGATGGTGGAAATCTTAGTACTGACAGAAAAAATCATCAGCTTAATATATTATTATATCCTCCGCTTGAAAAGCGGGAGGGTATACAATGATCGGGACGCCCGTCCGTCCGTCTGTTACGCTTTAGGGTTTCAATTTGTTATCCGCAACTCCTCTTATATACAAGATACAAGATACAAGATTTTATTAATCCAATTTGGGCCCCCGGAGGAGCAAAAAGATTTACAAATAGAAGGAGGAGGATCCAAATGATAGAACAAACATGATGATGATATTACAAATAAAGAGCAATTGTTAAAAAAAAAAACAAAAAAAGTATATAAGAGATATACTGAATATACATACATGTATTGTATTGTAAGTTACATACAAATATATATAATTTATACATATATATATATATATATATATATATATATATATATATATATATATATATATATATATAGTTAAGGGCAAGAAACTGGGAAAGAGGTATATAATTTTTTATGCTTATCACAATATCTTCAATTAAGGTAAATTACTAAGGAATGCAGCAAGTGATCTAAGGATGTCTGGGTCTTCATTAGTCATGAGCCAATAAAATTGATTATCATAAGATAGAGATTGAAAATTTTTACATTTAATTTTACAAATATTTATGAGTTCAAGTCTTTGTACATTAAGATGAGGACATACAAGGAGAAAATGAATTTCATCCTGAATCTCGTTGTGATGACAAAGTGAACAAATTCGTTCCTCTCTTGGTATTTTTTGGTAACGTCCAATTTCAATTTTAAGCCTGTGAGCCGATATTCTTAACTTTGTTAAAACTGATCTATGTTGATTGTTTGTAAGAATATCTAGATAAGGTTCAAAACAAAATTTAGTCTTTATGCTGGTAAAGGTAGACAATTTGCCATCTTTATGTAAATTCCTATCTTTTTCCCATTTTAATTTATAGAAATTCAGTAATATTCTTTTCAAATTGGTTTTAAATTGTGGGGTTGACATACCTAGGAAATCACTAATTTTAATATCAATATGGTTAAGTAAGAAGTTAACACAAGAATACCATGAAGTAAAACCATTTTGGTGTAGTGTTTTAGAGCAGTTGAAAGCCTCACTAAGCAAGGGAAATTCACCATCTAGATTCTCTAATCTATGCCAGTATAACAACATATTTTTAATGACATCAAAATGTAAATAAAAGTAATGTAAATAAATAAAATGTAAAATAATATATATAAAAGGATGAGTTTGTGAAATAGCTACGCCCCAGTATGGCAACATGACGAAGATTAAACTTTTCTTAACTGCAATTCAAATATAATGGTACCCAAAGTAGGGTCTTCTCATAAGAAATACAATTGCAAAATAAGAAAACCCTAGCTCCACTTGTTCAAAATTAATGACTAAGGATAAGTGTTTGAAAGGTAGGTCAAACTCAAAGGTCACTGGTTAAAGTTGATGGTTTCTTAAGAAAGGTTTAATGTAACAAGGATTACATTTGTGAAGTAATTAGAGTATTGGTATCTACCGTTTAAAGGTTATAGCCAAAGTAAATTAAAATTTGTCTTTTTTGGTAAGATTAGACAAATTCCATGGTAAAGGTGAAAATGTCAAATTCGGTGGTACCCAAAGTAAGGTTTTGTCACGAGAAATATATACACATATTGAATATGAAAGGCATAGCTACAATTAGTGAAAAGTTATCGTTATGGTCAAAGTTTTTGCGGAGAAACAGACCGCCAGATAGACAGACACACATATAGGACATGATAAAACTATATATCCACGATTCTTCGATTACAGGGACATAAAAAGAAATGGTCTTCAATTAACTTTTTGGATTATGATACAGTATAAAGAAGACGTTACAAAAATGAAAATGTTTGTTCTGATTTTCATATTAAATTCTCTGAAAAAATGTACTTAAAACTGGTTAAAAGGGTGGAGTAAAACAAGAATTAAGAAATGTAATGAATAATGTGTGCTAAATCAAAAGGTTATGTCTACATGCATAGTTTTTGCATTAGAATGTGTATTTCACACTAGCCCATAGCTTTACAGAGCATGTTTTTAGATTTTATACCCACCCCTCCCCCTTACCTATTTAGGAGGAAGTCGATTATCAACAAAAGCAACAACAAAAAAACTATCCTACCTTTATTTTTCTATAAGGAGGTACTTAAAATAAGCTTAAAATAATCTACTATTCTGCTAATTTTCAACGGTTACTTTGGCACAATAAAGTATACCACCACCTACATTTAAAGTATGCTTTAATCATGACGATCTAAATTATGATATGATAGAATATTGTGTGAAGGCTTACATGTTACTTCATTTCAAAATTTCATCTAGAGCCTCTTTCAGTATTACTGAAAGGTATAGAGTTTTATTTATATTTTGCTTTCATTTATTTTATTTTATTTATTTTTTTTTTATCTAACGTATTTTTTTTGGGGGGGGGGGGGTAAAAATTTCCTCTTCTTTCATTGTCAAATAGGATTTGCCAAACTTATACAAGGTAAGAGTTGAAATGACACGAAAATTAATTTTTCTATTAAAGAGCCTGATTGTTGCATGGTTTGATTTCTACAAACAAGTGGAATATCACTCTTTTAGCAAACAATAGAATAAGGAATATTAAAAGGAAATCTTATTACTTGACAATTCAAGAATCTCTTTTCACTTTAATGGGGGTCATTTTTCAATGGGAGTAAATTTTTGATAAGACAAACATATAAAATAATGACCCCTATGACACTTTTTCTACAAAAAAATGATTTTTTCTACGGGTAGGGGGTCATTTTTTGTCGTTAAAAATGATCCCCAGTCATTATTCGATGGGGGCATTATTCGTCTTTACACCGGCTCTATTTGCTGTTATTGGAAGTCCGACGTTTTAAATATTTTTTTTTTAAAAATGGGATATAAGAAAAATATTCAGCTCTAATAAACGGCAAAACTATAGTTTTTAAAAGATAATTTATTTCGTACATGTACTATGGCTACAATCTGCACGATGTTGTACAGAAATTGATGCCAGAATTAATGCTCGAATTTCCACTTGCGTCGGTATATATACGTAATGAAAATGTGAAGATAATTAATAGTGATCGATTCTGAAAAAAAATCTTTCTAACAATTAAATTTTGTTAACACACGAAAAATAAAAAGTATGGAATATTTTGAACAACATTACTGGCCAGGTTAAAAAACATTCTGATTGCTGTACATGCATGTTCACATGCACGACAGATTATTATTTTTTATTTCAATATTTAGACTTTTTTAATCAAGTGATTTCTTTTATTGAAGATTATAAAAGTCTCGATATTGTTGATTTGTAGTTTTTACTCGTGATATTTTCTTTTTTTTTTAAGGAAAGCATTTTCTAAACGATATACATATATTTTATTTTTTTTCTTCATTCAAGACATAACCATGATTACGATGAATGCGTTAAGTTTACCAAAAAAATTTCATATTAAAATAATTATTTTACATAGTTTCACTCAAAACCAGTCACAGAAGACGTAATGATGGCCCTAATTACCAAAGACAGACTTCCCACATGTAATGCTACGTTTGCACAGATTTTTGACATCTTGGGTATTTAGGGTCTCCAGGTAAATAGCACCACTGTTACTTCGACCACCACCCCCAACCCCCCTCTTCAGGTAACCGTACGGTAAAAAAATTTAGTCTTTAACATTTAGACCCCAATTACCGGAAGTGAATGTAGCTAATAGTTTGTCTTAATTGAGCAAATTGTGGTTTTGTAAAAATAGAGATAGTTAATGTAATTTTGTTCACCCCTCGTATGTTATAAAAGCCCACTAATAATTTTTTTATGCGTTGATACTATATATATTGCTAATGATCCGTAAAAATAATGAAAAACAGAAGATTTGGAAATATTCCGCAGACAAGTATTCCTTATTAACCTTAAGAATCTGAAAAAAATACAAAGTTCCCCATTTCTCTCATCTTCAAAAACCATATCAGGTGAAATGAGTTTTTTTCAGAGTGGACATAATTTTTGAATATATATATATATATATATATATATATATATATATATATATATATATATATATATATATATATATATATATATATATATATATATATATATATATATATATATATATATATATATATATATATATATATATATATATATATATATATATATATATATATATATATATATATATATATATATATATATATATATATATATATTTTATATATATATATATGTGTATACTTGTCAAAATTTCTAACGCCCCACTTTCATTTCTTGAAAATGGAAGAAACCGTTATGTTATTATTAAAGTCCTTAAAAACATAATCTGCTGTATGTTCCCTTTCATGTCTGCTTTTGAAAAAAAATTGAATACAATTAGAAATTATTCAGCCGTGACCGTTTTCGTTGTAAAGCGTGAGTACGAGTTCGAAATGGTTTTCGGGTGTGTTTTTCGAAACGGTTTTTTCCATGTGTTTTTTGTCTCAAGATCATCTTAAAAAAACAGTCAAAGTTTGGGGGAAAATGCGACGCATGTCTGCACAAGAACGCGCAAGAGCAGTATGCATTGTCCAAGCCGGGAGCAGTTCACGGAAGGTGCGTTTCTTTTCGCTTTGTACAAATTGTTTTCTTCCAACATTTAAAAACTAATATAAAAACTAAATAAATTGATAAAAACTTTTTCAGGTTGCTAGAACTTTCAACCAAGTTTCAACCAACTAAGGCTCGTCCGGAAATTCAATCAAACCGATAGTACAGATGATCTACCCCGAAGACTGAAACGTCGAGTGATGACACGCCAACAGGACAACTACATTAGAGCAGCACATCTGAGGAACAGACACCTTACAGCATGCACAGCAGCGCAACAAAAATGGGAACGCATGGCAGGCCGCTGAGTGACCCAACTGTGCGCAACAGAGGGAGGGAGGGTGGACTGCGTGCCAGGAGGCTTAGTTTTGTCGGACAGGCACAGACAGCTCCGTTTGGCTTGGGCAAGGCGCCAACCAAGATTTACAAGGGCGGACTGGGGCCATGTACTCTTTACGGACGAGTCCAGGTTCAACTTGCAACGATCTGACGGACGAAGTGGGGTTTATCAAAGAAGGGGTGAGCGGTACACTGACGCCTGTGTGAGGGAAAGAGGGCCGTTTGGTGGTGGATCGATAGTGGTATGGGCGGGTGTGTCCTTACACGAAAACCAGAATACTTCCAATTCGAGGAAACCTGAATGCTGCTCGGTATCAGACCGACATCCTTCATCTGGAAGCAATTTCCCACATCAAAGCTAATAGAGGAATGATGCTTATGCAGGACAACGCCACTCCCCACACTGCCAGAAGTACACAGCAGATGCTGCAGGGCCACAACATCCGTTTACCCGACTGGCCCCCATGTAGTCCGGATCTCAATTCTATTGGACATGTGTGGGACGAGCTATACAGAAGGATAAAACAGATTCCCCAGCAGCAGAATTTGGCGGTACTGGAGAGGGATCTTGTTAACACATGGAATAACCTCCCTCAACGATTTCTGCACAATTATGTGAACTCTATGAGAAGCAGATGTCTTGCTGTCATTCCTGCAAATGGGGGACATAATCGGTACTGAATTGAATTTTGAATTACAGGGTATCTATGCCGGAACTTAATTTTATCAAGCATAGCAAAAAACTTTGATGGAATAAAATGAAATTTATTTATTTATTTATTTATCCTTCACCTTACATAAAGATGTAGTCAACATAATTGCGTTTAAAGGTAATGATTTTAAAAAATATTGTCTGAGGCGTTAGAAATTTTGACGTATTTAAGAAATAAGGTATCATTTTTAAACATCTATCGGGATATAAATACGGGTCGGTCACGAGATTAAATTCCATAAAGCCCGAAGGGTTTTATGATGAATTTAATCTCGTACCAACCCGTATTTATAGCCCGATAGATGTTTAAAAATGATACCGTATTACTTATATTTACATCTGTAACTTATTCATACTTAGTATTTGCCTAATTGTGACTTTTAACGTGTGAAATGCATTATTTTTCAAACCCAACGGCATGTATGTTATTCATTGAACGCGCGTCGACGCTTTATGACGTCACTAAGAAATTACGTCAAACGATTATCCATACGCACATCTATGACCTCTTGCTTGACCCATATATATATATATATATATATATATATATATATATATATATATATATATATATATATATATATATATATATATATATATATATATATATATAAAGCATTCAAAAAACCAACAACACTGGATATCCCAATATCATTAATAAATTTTTAAATATTTTAGGACTTATTATCGGGAAAAAATAATTAACAAAGGCGTAAGCAATGCATAGTTATGTGGGTTGTTCGAGAGTTGGTGACGCAAATTAACTGTAGAGTTTACACTAATGTGAGAGAATAATCTTATTTAGTATTATCAGGAATTTGGTCTAGTTTACGTTAATTCTGATGAAGTAATTCAGTTTGTTAATACCATTAGGGCGGAATGACTTCAATCTATGCATCTAGATCTTTTCTTTTTCTCTAAGCGTCTGTCCATCTTGGGCTATGGTCAATCACCACTACTGTCATGTCCTCCCATTTGTTACCCTCAAGGTTGAAATGGTCCCCCAACGGGTTCATTGAAATTTTTGGTCCTAATGGTTGAACGGTGGTTATTGACTCTTGCGCTGACTATGCGATGACCTGGCATGCCTTCTTTGTATATTTTAGGAAGCAGATAAAATTGTCCTGGTCTACAGTCAATAGGATTTAAGGCCTCATAGACGTTGATAGCAATTTCATTTTTCTCAAACATATCGTCAAGAGTTTTGGTAATGGCGGTGGAGAATTCTTTAGTAGGGTCCAGTTTCCTATAGAAACGTTCGTCTGAGAGTTGTCTCGGGCCTCCGCCATGTAATTCTCTTTATCCAATACTACAACTGTAGAGCCTTTGTCTGCTTTCTTGATTACAATGTCATCCCGATTTTTTAATGATTGTAATGCAGATCTCTCTTCCTTTCTCAAAATGTCGGGAGTCTTGTCTGACATTGAAAGGAGCTTATCTATGTCTGACTCATCGTCGTCAATATACGACTCGAGCGCACTGCACTTTCCGGGTGCAGGATTCCAGTCACTCTTGTGCTTAAAAGGTTTCAGGTCTTCTAGGTGGTCCTCTACATGTATATCGTGTAAATCTGGATTGGAAGAGTCGTATGAATTAACTTTGGTTCTTCCCTAGAGAAGTCTTCGGAAGAATGCTAGTGAGTCCTCTCTGACTTGTTTTCGTCAACCTCATTTTGCGTGGGGCAAAAATATAGCCCCTTTGAAAGAGGTGAGGTCTCCGATTCCGAGAAAGAAACACTAGATGTATTGAACACTGGGCAGACGTAAGCTTGTATGGGGTCCGTTCCTCGCAATTGTCTGAAAGCGTTTGAAGCAGATCCAGTGGGGTTTACGTGTTTTGTTAACTCTGACCGGTTGTTCCTAGAAACAATGTCGCGGAGAAATTTCTTACTTTGAGTCTTGTTGACTTGACTTGTTAGGGCAATATTATAGGTGTCTATAATATTAAGAGCTTCATTAAAATCGGCCTGTGACATGATATCGTTGAGGGATGATTCTTGTTTAGTGGTAGTGCTAGTTATTAAATATTACTTTACATTATATATTTCCATGATTTCAATGGACGAAAAGAGTCAATATAAAATGGATCCGTCACCATTTTTTATATGTAACTGACCTGCGACAACGTTCATGCACATGTCAAAAATATTTCTATTGCCTAAGCCACACACCTACTAAGATTATCATGAAATGATCTTTACTAATGATTGAATAATGATTACAGGTGGAACGGTTGATATTACAGTACATGAAATGATTGATGATGAAGGACATGTGAGGGAACTCTACAAAGCTTCTGGTGGTGACTGGGGAGGTACAAAAGTGGATCAAGAAGTTAAGAAATTTTATGAAAAAATTGTAGGGAAAGATGTAATGGAAAAATTCAAGGAAAGAAATATGGAAGGAGCTTTAGAGTTAGCTAGAGATTTTGAAACAAAGAAAAGGGCTTTTAAACCGAATTCGGAAAAAAAAGTACTACTAAAATTTCCGCTATCCCTTCAGGACATTTATGAAGAC
Source organism: Saccostrea cuccullata (assembly GCF_032062105.1). Classification (NCBI taxonomy): domain Eukaryota; kingdom Metazoa; phylum Mollusca; class Bivalvia; order Ostreida; family Ostreidae; genus Saccostrea; species Saccostrea cuccullata. The sequence continues at coordinate 67,740 of NW_026918487.1, read as the reverse complement.
TTAAACAACGGTAATACCATCGAAAACGATATTTTGAAGAAAAATGTAAATAATGATGTACAAATTCGAAGAGACAAAATCGTAGTTTCTGCAGATGTTTTTGGATCTTTCTTTACCCCATCGCTTGTGAGCATATGCAATCATATAAGCAAAATTTTTGAAAACCCTGATGTCAGAGATGTTAAAATCATTCTCCTAGTAGGGGGATACGCAGAATCAGAAATACTTACAAGCGAACTAGAAAAAAAATTTCCAGACCAAAAATTGGTGATTCCTAAAGAACCTGGACTTTCCGTTTTGAAAGGAGCGGTGATATTTGGACATGAGCCAGAATTGATACAGGAAAGAAAAGCAAAATATACCTATGGAATAGAATGTTCGACAGTATTTTGTGAGGGAAAACATCGCGAGGATTATAAAAAAGAGGTTGATGGAGTGGTATATTGTGCGAGGGTTTTTGATAGACATGTGAAAATTGGATCATCACTAACCGTCGGAAAGTACCAGTCTACTCGGACTTATAGTAAGCAAGCCAACGCCCTGGCACAGAATATGTATGTATACGCTAGTTCTCAGGAAAATCCAAAATATGTTACCGATGACGGTTGTTTCCTTTTAGGAAGTACAAAATTAGAATTTGAAGGAGGAAAAACCATGGGGGCAAGTGTGATAGAGGCACAAATGTCGTTTAGTGGGACAGAGATAGAGGTGACATTGACTTGTAAAACTACGGGGAGAGTCACCAAAGTACATCTGGAAAATAAATAATTCCTAAAACAATGTCTTAAATTAAAAAGGTTTGTTTGGATGTCAGTTACACCATTGATGATTCACCCTGCTACAAATTTGAACTTTCCGCTAATGAAAACCTATAAAGGAATGTATATTACTGTAGCATTTGTAGAATAGAAGTGTTATTTCCATAATCTCTCTTCAGTCAAACTTATATAACTATTTTTTAATTTTAATAATTATATTTTTTCAGCTTTGCTTTTGACATGTTTGATCCTGACTACTTATCATTAGATTGCAAACTAGTTGTTTCAGATGATGACCCACAGAAAAAGGACGTATTTAAGCAGAATTCTGCATCAATAAAGGCGCACCTAAAAAATACTTTAATTGCATAAAACCATTGCAGTTTTAATACATCTTGTTCATTGTTGTTTTAATGAAATAGAATAGGAATATATTTTCCTAAATAATAATACAATAAACTATAAAATAATTTGAAAAATGGCTAGATGTGTTCATTGGTACAAAATCTTTCTTTGTAAAACACAATAGTATCAAATATGCTTAAAATAAAATAGCATTTCAGCCTTACTTTATAGACATTAATGGCAAAATTAATTTACCTGAAATATATTTTGCTGTAAGCGAAATTTTAACGAGGCTGTGATCTAATTAGGATGATAACTGGTTAGCCCTGTACTACTTTGTATTAAGCATTACATAACGCAGTATATTAAGCATAACATGATTCATTTTGCCTCATTATCATTTAAAGACTGTTTGACAAAACGTTTTGAGCGACTTCAACCACTGTTCAATGTAAAACCCCGATAGATATTTTCTATACATCATAATCATCCATTATGTTTATATTAGGCATTACATTATACATTATGATGTTTATTTCATAATTATTGGATTTAACATAATGACGTGAAAAGTGTAGCACGGGGACATTTGTTTGATTACATAACTTTCAACCGGGGACGTCCCCGCTTTTCTTTTCGATTAAAAATAGTGCCAAATTGATAACAAAAACGATGGAAGTCTAGGTTTCTTAAAGTCATACGGCAAAGCGATTCTTCATTAATTTCTTTGTTCAGTTGTTGTCCAATCGGTGAATACAATTGTCATGTGGATTCCCTGTCCTAAACACGTGATCACGAGTATAGTTATGTCCATTTAAATGCTTAAGAGATGTTGCTTGTTTTCCTTACCGTTGATCCGCTGGTTTTCTAAACTAGACAAAAACTACCTATTATTAAACATATTTTTCTCTAGTTAACAACATTCTTTCATAGTTTCTTATCTTTGTATTTTGTTCATAAGCACATTTTTTTTTATTTCTCTATCAATTCAAATGATCATAGATTGATCTGACAAACGTGTTCGAAGTAAAATGTAAACAGGTATTTTGCTTCAACCTTGCTATTAATTCAATGATTGGTCAGTTGCTCGTGATAAGATCCTCTGAGTGCATTTTGTAAGAATAAGCATATAAGGCAAGCAAAGGTTTGTCAGTTTAGATGATATTTGCACCTATTTTTTACCAGTGTATCGGTCGCTAGTAAGCTATAATTTTTGCCGTAAAGTATGATAAGATATATATTGTTATTTTAACCCTCCTTTAGCCACCATTTTTCTGTTTAAAATCATGAAAGTCTTTCAGAAAGGTCTTGAAACACTTTTTTACAGGATATACAGACTATAGCAATTTTCTGTTTATTGTCAATTTTATTTATAAAACAGGTTCTACTCCATTACCTTTACATGGGTCAAGCTAAAGCACGTGCCTTGAATTTAAATCAGAATAATTTTAGTAGGGGTGAATGTACAAGAACGGAATTTTAAAAATATATGGAGACAGGGGTATACATACACCTATTATCTGCAATATGAAAACCGAATTAAGGAAAATGAACACATTACTTGCAAAGTATTAGTGTTTCGTATTTATGTTAATGTGTATATGATAATTTTTTTATACATAGGCGTAAAAATCAATGTTAATTTTACGTAAAAATAAATGCTTAATAATACATGATTATACAAATAAAAAAGGCAGCCATCTTTGACATTGTGCACATGCATGTTCACTCATCAATGTATGTCTGTTTTATTGAATTAATTTTATTCAACTATTTGTTGCAGTTTATGTATAATTTACCTCCGAAATAGTGAAAGAAAATATCATTTTTTTAATGATTACCATTTCATTTTAGCAATGTCATTTATTTACTCATCATCTTTCGCCTGTTGAATAAGACTTGTATCAAAACAGCACACACATGAACATCTCAAAGAATTTAAATCAATTGTGTGATGTAATTTGATTCTACATTGTAATTCAATATTAATGATAAATAATGCGGATGTCTTCACACTTCGCCAAATTTACAAGTGACTAGTTTTGGCTAAGTGGGAATAAACTAAAATGCAACTCGTTATACTATGGGTTCATTACAGAAAGAAGTTGTTGTGAAGAGTTAAATATATCCTTGTTAATCTTAATATCTGTAAGTTACAACACTAATAATAATAGATAATTAAAGCAAATTATGCATATCATTGCTATTTGTGTGATGTACTTTTTGTGTAAATCTAGACATAAAAGTCAAATCAGACACACCTATCTGTAAATTACGTTTGTTGTTTTTTTTTTCGCTTTTTTCTCGTGTTCATGCTTCATTTTCCTAATAAATGGAAATATATGTTCCAAATATACGTAGTTGTTGTTTATAAAGTGTTTTCAATAACAAATCCATTTTTGTATAGGGTGATTAAAATGATATATATTTTGTGACGTAACCTATTTTCGATAGTATCCTAATTTCGATAGGGTAATGTTTTTAGCAATAAATCAAAAAACCTTTCGTAATTATTTTGAACTATTATCTCAAAATTATCACCAGATGTAAAAAGTGTAATAGAGCCAAAAAGAATAGAATATTTTGCCATTTAAAGAGGTAAGTTTCTATTTTGACTTTTATCTGTTCAAATCGTGCCCTTTTCTCATAATTCCAAAAAAAATCACTCTAAAACCCTATCTACCAAGCCTGAAAACACCATTTGATGTTAAAATGTTATCAACTGTTAGATAGCTCTGTGTTGTGGCTAAAAAATAGATAAGTCTCACTTTGGGCAAATTGCAGCTAAAAAAAATAAAGTATGGAAGCCTGTTACGGGTATTTTATTTTAAATTTTGACATCTTTTATTGTTTTCAGTTTTGTTTCTGTTGATTTATGGGTTTTTTTTGTAAATATTTTCCACTAAAAGGAGAAATTACAAGAATTATTATAGGTCATAGGCCATGGATTTTGATTTCCAAGCAGAAAATGGATCCTGGATTGAAATTTCAGATTTATGAAATTTAACCCCAAAATTAAAAAAATATTATTGTTATGATTAAGTATATTTTATTTGTTGTTAAGATTATAGTTGAAAACAGGGCAAAAAACCCTATACCAAAAAAAAAATTATAAAAACAAATAAAAGAAAGCAAAAACCCACACAAAATAACATTATTTGATGTTTTAATGACAATAACTGTGCACCAAACTTGCTATCGAAAATAGGCAAAGTCATTCAAAACAACCCAGATTATGGCAGATCCAAAGAAAGTTGAAACAGTACTGAAAATCTTGATTTCAAAAACAAATGTCTGAAAATATTTATTAACTGTTGACTAATAATACATAAATTATTGATGTGAGAAAAACATAGATGCCTATATTTAGATTTTAACTTAAGGGGGATGTACAAGCCATATTAGATCTAGTCTGGTGTAAAATAAGAAATACCAAGAATGTGCTTAATATTCTACTAAACTAACCCAAAGTTACTCAAAGTGCTTATGCACTGATTACCTATTGTTAGAGACCAAAATTAGTAAATAATTAAGTGTATTTTGTTTTAATTAGAAGGAAATTAATCATGTTAGAACTGCGCAGCTACAGCATTCACGAGGTGAAAAATGCATAGAAAGTAGTGTTAGTTTGATCCATTGATAATATGTCTACAACCATTTGTTTTGCTTTTTTCTTGTCATTATCAATAATTCTTGAAAATTTTATTTTTCATATGGGTGTCTTCCTGAGGCCATGTGTTTATTTCGTCCGCCATTCCTCTGTTACACAGAGTTCGAATAACATTGATTTTAGAATAAATACGACCATAATAACATCAAGACGAGAAATAACTAAGTAATAAGCATTAAGTTATATTACTTACTACTTTTATTTGTTGCATCGCATCGTCTGATTAATGGGAAAAGGCGATTTTAACCCCACTCCAGCAAATCGGGAAAAACTGTTCTGTTTAAATCTCTAATTTCCTCGATAATATCATTACACTGAGCACGCGGTTGGCATGTGCATATATCTGCTGTGGATAGATGCGTGTATTACTATGATTATATTTAATTTTTCATGAAAGAAGTCTTGATAATTTGTTGTTTTTTTTTAAAACTCAAGAAAAAAGATAAAGTATGTCCTAAACATATGTGTTTACGGCGGGTCTTTTTTCTGTGGCGATAGAAGTTATTTTCAAATGGGGCACTGCAAGGAGGATGCTTAGCATTTTATTTGAAAATGTTTAACAATATACAGTGCATGAAAAACAAATTGTAATTACATGATTTACATCCGAAAAGTTGGTACAAATGTCTATTTTGTTTAGCAGTTAGATAGAATAAATAGACAGGTAGAGGATTTCCTTTAGGCACCTCACATAAATAGCTAGATTGTTCTGCAATGAACCATACATTGTATGGAGTAATGTTTGGACATAAAAACGCATCATGTCTCCTTATGTTGACAACGTTGTGAGCTCTCGCTCATTGAACATACCAAGCTTGATAAAATATATTGATTTGTTTCTTTGAAATTTAGAAGCAAGCACATTGTTTGCAAAGAAAGTTCCATTGCATATGCTATGTCTATCATTGCAAAAAAAAAAAGAGAGAGCCTAAACCCCCACCCCCCGAAAATCCTACGTTTGTTTTTCAAAATAGTGCTAAAGATTAAAAAATTTCGCATTACTAAATATGTGATGGAACATGTACTAACCTTATAAAACCATTTGTTATAAAAATATTTGGTTGCCCTCTCTCCAGATTCCCGAGAAATGGCGCCCCCAACTCAATTTTTTTTACACCTCATTCCACGATTTTTTTTCTTCCGTCAACAAATATGTTTAAATGTTTAGGAATTTTTTCTCACCTATAAATACGGACCCAAAAATTTTTCCTTGAGTTGAGAGGACCACCAAACGTTATTTTAAAGATGGTATAAAATATTATACATTTATTGACTGAGTTTGAAGGCAACATGCGTTTTGTCGGACCCAAGAACCAAACTGTCTGCCCGAGGCCGTTAGGCATTTTGCCCGAGAACTCTGTCAATAAATGTTTTGTTATACCTTTCATTTAATTTTATTTTTTTTGGACATACATGAACTTCTGTACTGTATTCCGTGATGTACAAAAGGTCCATCACTGTTTTAACACCAACGAATGAAAATGTTATTAAACTCCGCCCATTCTGTGACGTAAGTGGTCCATTGCATTGACCGGTCCAACACCTTACTCAGCGGTCCAACATCGATTTTTCATGTCCGCTCAGCAAAACATTAAAAATGTAAGACTTTTTTTTCAAATAGATTTATTTATGTATTTAGGAACAATTTTTTTTAGGTATAACAATTAATTATGTTGATTTTTTTTTCTTTTATACTCTGTAAAGTTGTAATTTTGACAAAAAGGGCAAATAGAAGGAAGTTTCTTTATTCATTAAATCTCCTAACCTACTTTGAATTATTTCATTCCTTTTCAAATGTTGCTCCGCTGTAATGAAAAATGTAAATGTTTATTTGACAGAGTATACTAGGGTTGATCAAAAAATACACAATATCTTAGGTATTTGATAGTTATATTATTGTTGAAATATTCATGTATTTTTCAAAGTGTAAATTGGAGGTCTTTGATAGCATATTGCTTAATCAAAACACTTGCTTTCACATGGCAACAAAACAAGTATCATAACTACCTTCACTAAAACGATCTATCCAATCATTGATTGAATTAAGAGGAAGTCATTTGTTTTAATAAACTGTGAACAAATTCTTATACGCTACTTCAAAGGCATATTTAAGATATACCATAAATATTTTTAAGTCGTTTGTTGAACGAGTTCCACAGAGACAACCATTTTTCGTCACAAGTACCTGCATAATGACATCATTTTCACATTGTAAGAAAAACTTTATTCAGCATATGCTTTTTATAGAATTTGTGTCTGGCTATGTGTGCACTAAATTTGTTTCTAATCTGAATTGTGGTTTTGTAGAGATAGTTCGGTAACTTTTTGATCACCCCTCGTACCAGTAGGTACTAAAACAAGGTCATTCATATCGATTTTATGTGTTTAATTTCTTAGTGTTTCATTGGTGATAATTAAAATTTTGATAGATATTATGTTATCTGTGGAAAACTTACAAACTCTTAATTCTTAACTTTGATGGTACTTATTTTTCCTTACCATGAATCAAAGAGTATAAGATTTTTTCTTTTATATCAATACGTACACTATTTGACAACTGTTCGATAATAAAACTTAATAAATTACTTCAAGCCACACTATAACACATATCCTCTTTTAAAAGTGTTCACACTATTTGAAATATTTTGCAACTGTAATTCTCTTCTACATTTAAAGATTGTTATGTCCCTCCATATAAAGAAGAGGTCTGGAAAACAATATTCTGTGCTAAAAATAGACCACGTGCTGCTATCCATGAACTACTTTCATGGTTCTTTTCACTCTTTTAGAAGACAACGATACCTTGTTTTGAACTTGAAATTATCATTTAAAAGTGCAAAATTTAGACATTTTCTCAACAAATGGTTGTAGAGAGAACATTAAATTAAATGCACAGTTTGCGTATTTTTTGGGATTTTTTTAAGGCTCTGCTGAATTCTGCAGCTGCGCAGTTCTAAGGAGCATATCAAAAGCCTTTTTCTGCAAAAGTATAGATTATATATGCACAACATGCATTCAGTTATGCATATTTATTGTATCTTTATCATAAGGACATAAAATTTGATCAAAATATAATGTATTTTAGCCATTTGAAGAAATGTTTACATTTTGTTCTCACTGCACTAAAGGTGGCAGTATCTCCCCCTTAAGTTTTATACTATCGAAAACTGGTAATGCCAGGATAGTAGTATTGACATAATAAAATTAGATTTGTAACACAACACAGATTATTTAGTTTTTTCCTTGAAAAATATATTAATCAATTTTGAAGAGTCAATGTTCTTTTTTCACACAGACATGTTTATTTCAGTTTGAAAGCTGGATTTATGAACATAAGGTATAAGTGCTGTTATATAGCAAAATCTTCATCGATTTGAATGAAAAGACGGCTAGAAGAAACATATTTAAGGAAACAAAATGTCAGAAAAACAGGGCCGATACATGTAACATTGGATTTTACATAATCACAATATAAACAAAAATTTAAGGAGAAATGGAACCCACGCCAGCCCGAATGTACACCGAGCCGTGTCGATCTCGGTAACACTACTGTATTTTCAATAAAACATCTTGCAATTAGTACAATAACACCTGAAATAAAAATGTACAAAATGTAAGTTTACCTTGTTATAGTTGTTGCGTTTAAGTACATCGCTTCGAAGACTAGATATCAAATTAGTTGTACCCAACAAAATCGCTATATACATAAATGAATTTAGCTTTATTACAGAAATATTTTTGTAGTATGATTGTGATTATTATATATTTTTTATTGGCTGCGTGGTGTTTTCTATGAAATACGAAATATATCCGAGACTGACCCGGTTGACATTGGTCCCCTTTCTCTTTTTGTGTATACATGTATATTGGTTACGTAAAAATAAATATAATGTACACAGGGAAATTTTCGCCCTCGATTAATTTTTATCCCCTTTGCTCTAAGAATGACATGGAGATTACGAACAGTATTCAATATCGAGATAGTCAGGTAAATCGAGAAATCTATTTACAATGTTTCTTTGTTTTCTCAGAGAAAAAGATAAGATATATAAATATATACTGATGAAAAGTCCCAAAACATTTTTTTTTTGCTTTAATGTGTTTTGATATTAAATCTTACGACATAAATTAATATACCTGTAGGATTAAACCCTGTACCCTCTGTACATTTTAGGACATGTGCCATATTTTTCACGATTCCTTTCTCTTTTTTTTCATTTGTTTTATTTTACGGTTTTTTTTAGCTCACCTGAGCCAAAGGCTCAAGTGAGCTTTTCTGATGAAAATCTGTCCGTTTTCTATCGTTGTTGTTGTTATTGTTGTAAACATTTAACTTTTTCATCTTCTTCTTAAGAACTACTGGGCCGATTTCAACCAAACTTGCTACAAAGTATCTTTGGGCAAAGGGGAATCAAGTTCCTTCAAATGAAGGACCACATGCTTTTCCAAGGGGGGGATTATGAATTTGGGACAAATTAATGGCATTTCAAAATAATCTTCTCCTAAGGAACCACTGGGCCAGAAAAGATGAAACGCATCAAAGTTTCACATAGGAATATATAGGAACAATCTTTTCAAATCTTTTCAAGAACCACTGGGTCAGGAAAGATGAAACACATGTGGAATCATCCGCAGGTAACGTAGATTCAACTTTGCTCAAATCATGACCTCCGGGGGTAGGGTGGGGCCAAAATGGCCGAACAAAGTTTTGCATAGGAATATGTAGGGAAATTCTTTTAAAATCTTCTTTTCAAGTACTTCAAAGCCATGCTTTGGAATATTTATAGGGAATCATCCTCAGGTAGTGTAGATTCTTGTTTGTTCAAATCATGACCCCCTGGGGGTAAAAATTCAAGCCCCCCAATCCCAGCAAACATTCAGTTCTGATCTGATTTGTGCTTTTTCCTAGCCAATTGCTCAAGTGAGCAATTCGGCCCCTGGCTCTTGTTGATAAGCCAGGTTACTCCCTTAAAGCTGAGCACGCTTCGTAAATAGGCATACGCCATTTTCAATATCATTATCTACGAGACATCAAGATAAGATTGCAAATAAACTACGTATTCAAACGTGTTTTCTCCGCCATATTTCTCTCTCTCTCTGTCAAAGTTATAAAAATGGAAAATGAGGCTCTGATAGCTGAGTCAATCATTGTACTATCAACTGCTTGATTTATTCCCCAAATCCATTTCACTTCCCATTAAGCCACGAGTTTTTCGATGTCTTTACTTGTAAAGTCGACCATTTTTTTACCATGCGCTTTTTAATGGACGATAAAAATAGGAAGACCCCTAGTGTCATTACAGGAAATACACCACTAATCTATTCTTAATACAGTTTTACCTGATTCGAAAAATCTTTTGATACACTGTATTAAGAGTATATACACAGTAAGATTTTTTATAATGATACAAATCTTACCGTGTATGCCGGCCTTTACTTTCTTGCATTATACAAGGCATTGCACTACTATTCTCGCTACCAATTGTTGTATGAGAAGGATATGAAAATAACGAACAGTATTCAATCTCAACGTCCATTAAACAATATACAAAATAAGAGCAGAGCACACACGGACCTCCGAAACATCAGAGGTGGGATCAGGTGCCATGGAGGAGTGAGCATCCCCTGCCGACTGGTCTCACACGCCGTGTGCTCGTTGTCATAATCAGGAAATAACATAGATATAGCATACCTCCGTCTACACCGGTGTCGACTGATTACACTGAAAAGTGACTATGTCCTGCCCATTATATAGAGGATTGCAGAGTAGCGGAAATCGGGAGCAAAAATGGCGGACACATTCCCTTTACGAATCATGTTCATCTTTAATTAAGGTAGTGTAAGAAAAAATGTAATCACAAAGTTTTGGTATCGTGGGAAATTCCTGGACAAATGAAGCTTAGACCATACTTTGAAGCACGGATTGTATATATCTCAGTTGATTCGATACGCAAAAGTACCAAGAATATCAACATTCTCGTTTGAAGTCATCATTTCTTCAATTCTATAGTCAATACAATGACCTTCTCAGCAAAAGAATTTATCATTGAATCAAATGCTGACTGACGTTTTTCATAGCACTTGTTAGTCCATAATTTATACACTGAATTGACGACAGATTTTCTGTTATTTTCCGATCATGACAAGGAGCACACGGCGGGTGTGACCCGTCAGCAGAGGATGTTAACTCCTCCTTTGCACCTGATACCAACTCCTATGTTTCGGAGGTCTGTTTTTGCTCTGCTCCTATTTTGCATTCTTTCATGAACTCCGATATTGAATACTGTTATCTCCATATCCTTCATGTATCTGAATTTACAAAAAACCCCGTGGGGATCCGGGTTAGAATAGGTCCTCAGTACCCCCTTGCTTGTCATAAAAGGCGACTAAATGGGGCGGTCCTTCGGATGAGACCGTATAAACCAAGGCCCAGTGTCACAGCAGGTGTGGCATGATAAAGATCCCTCCCTGCTCAAAAGCCCTGAGTGCCGAGCATAGGCCTAAATTTGCAGCCCTTCACCGGCAATGGTGACGTCTCCATATCAGTGAAATATTCTGGAGCGGGACGTAAAACAGTAAACAATCAATTAATCAATCAATCAATTTACAAAAATATCCAAAAACATTCATTGAGAAAAACTCATTAAGATCGACAATTAAAGCCGTGTTTCGATGGCTCTTAAGAACCGTATTGTGTGTTGTGTTGCAGCATAGAACAAAGAAAATATGAAAGCATGGAAGCAATTAAACAAAAAGTCGAGAAAGTCAGATCGAAGCAGAAGACTTGATAGAAGGGGAATTACTTCAAGTCACTAAATTGTCATGACACATTATTTTCGGGAGATACCCGGTATCCATTAATTTTTATAAGTGAGTCAAAATTTTAACGAATTGTTGTTTTTGCTCTATAAAATCTTCAGATTGATATTCATACCTTTGAAATTCTTGTGAGAACATTGTCTCTCGGAATTATGCGAAAACTGTCAAAAAGTTATTTGCAGTATTAAATGACACCAAAAAAATTGAACAAAACTTTTTTCCGACAAAATGCAAAGAAATGGAAAAAAAAAAACAACAACAACACAGAAATAGAAAACAAGGCAAGCTCTATAACAGGTGAGATACAAAGAGTGAAAGAGTAAATTATTCAGAATCTTGAAAAAATAGAAACATGTGTTTAGTTTAGATGTCAACGAATATTCATTCAATGAGTTGAATATTCGTTTTTTAAGTGTACAAGCATTGAAAACAGAGAAAAATCTGTTCTATTAGACATTGCATCAAAGTTTTACAAAATTAAAAGACAGTCCTCGTGGATTAGCTTAAAGGTGTGAAAAGTGTATCTATTAAGGTAATTTATTCATTTGATCATTAATGTGTGTGTAACCGTGTTTACTGTTAAACTGTGTCCTTACAATACAAGCTGACAGTTACTACTGGGCACAGTTTACATGGATCTATTGTTTATGTAAATTTCATTAAAATCATAATCAGGATATTATATTAATAAACAAAACGTAATTGCTGTTAATTTTTCTATGTTAGATAATTGTTCCGCTTGGTTTGCATTTGTAGGAGTTATTAGTTTAGACTTCAAGTAAGTAAGTAAGTAATGTAAGTAATTTATTTATTTATAGTGACATGTGTACGTAATTAAATTAATTTGTTTACAAACTGTATAAAATAACAACCAACACCCGGCCCATCGGGTCTATATGCCATATTAAACACAATATTGAAATGCATTATATTAAGAAAATAAAGAGCACAACGTTAAATAATAACAAAAAAGTGAATGAAAAATAAACATAATTATTGTAATAAATTCATATTTTGTATGCATTTGTGTGCTAAGAATGGAAGTGTCTGTTATAAAGATTATTGCTAGATAAAAATGACATTGAAGTATTATTTTATTTTTGAACATAAAGGATTGTCTTCGCATAAATGAAAAACACAAGTACTTTGGGACCTGTCTAGGATAATTTAAGATAAGTAAACATAGTAAATCCATATCTGACCAACCCATTTGATTATTGCCAGTAGTTTTTAAAAAATTTTGATCGATATCAGGGTTAAAATGCAGTAAAAAAATGAATTTCGTCTTTCACATTATTTCTAGAACAAAGCATACAAATTCGGTCCTCAACAGATTCGCCATGATATCTACCAATTTCTATTCGTAAAGGTAAAATGCCACATCTAAATTGTGCTAAAATTGAACGTAAATATTTGAGGCATATCAAGTACTACATAATTTTCCCTACCAAACCTTGTTTTAAAATCAACATAAGTCCACAGTTTTGGAATTCCTAAAATCTCATTGCTCCAAAAGTTTGAGTAATAATTGTGTATTTTTGATTGAACCATATTTATTTCTATCATAAGATTTGACTCAAAATAGTAATCCAACTCTAGTTGGTTAATATATCTTTCAAATTACTGCACCAGTTATTCCTACACTTATTACAATCATATTCAAAACCAATCCTTGTAATTCGATCATTGTCAAAGGATAAAACTCTATTCCAATATATGATTATATTTATCCAACGTCTATATTGACTTGGAATCCATCCAGTGTCTTCATAAGTCCCCAATGTAAGAGCAAAACGGTGAACCCCCAAAATATACCGAATATCTCTGTTCTGAATGTTATCTATATGCTAGAAATTTTTTAACCCCAGACACTGGATGCATAATCCAAAACAGGTATGACACATGAGAAAAATAGTTTTTCATAAGCATTAAACCTGAAATCTTTATTACTATGAATCGAAGATATAATTTTCCCCAGTGCACTTCCCCCTGCTTTAGCAAGATTTTCTGTATTTTTCATGAAATTACCGGTGTACGTAAGTGTTATACCTAAATACTTATAATCTTCAACTGTATCTAATTATTAAGTCCAATAGAAAATTCTAAATTGGCTGCCATTGATCTAGTTTTAATAAAATGTACACACTTAGATTTATTGGTGTTTATAAGAACTCTCCAACGTCTACACCAGGTATGTAGTTTATTTAACATACTTTGTAAATCTTCAGGAGACTTGGCAATTAAAGCCATATCATCTGCGAATAATAGGATAGACAATTTTCGATCAACAAGTTCTATTCCTAAATTAAGATTATTAATATCCTGTACAAGATCATTTATGAAAATTGAAATTTATGGTAGGAGATACATTATCTCCCTGTTTAACACCAGTTTTGCATCTAAACCAATTTGTAAGTTTATTATTCACTTGTATACAAGATTCTGAACTTTGGTTAATATTCTTTATCAAGTTGTAAACTTAACCATCTATATTATGTAACAAAAGCGTGTAAAGCATCATATCCCTATCGAAAAAATGAAAACATTTTGGATGTCAATAAATGCAACATAGAGATTTTTATTGCTTTAGACTAAACTATTCAATGTAAATAAATGATCTTCACACGATCTATCCTTTTTTAAACCATTCTGTTCATCTGCTAAAATAGTGTTATTCTCTAAATAACTCATAATTCTTTTGTTTATGAAGGAACTGCACAGTTTGCTAATACATGGCTACAGACTCACGCCACGATAGTTCATTGGAACTCGTTTTCTGAAAGGGATCCTCAAGAATAGGGCATATTACATGTATTACTTTCCTCCACACCCAGGGGATCATGCTTGTATCGAAAATATGTTGAAAAAGACGGCATATTGTATTGATGACTACTGTATATTTCAAAACACGGTAATTTAAGGAATTTCATCGAATCCACAAGCGGAATTGAATTTTGCACGCATCACTTTATCAAAAATTTCCTGAAACGATACACAATAATTAATTTCATCGTTGCACTGATAAAATTCTTTTTCCATCCGATGTTCTCTATTATCTTTACATTTTTTTTTAATCGTTGGAGTGGACGTTTTCAAATTCGGTACTTCCACACCCGTTGTACAGATTTTCAAAATTGACTCTCCATCGTTCCAAGATTTCTTGTTCGTTGTATTTAACATTTCCTTCATCATCCAAAACCTCCATTGGTATGTTGTGTTTATTTCTAGGGCCAAAGTTACGAATTTTATTCCAGAATTCATTTGGATTTGTTGAACTCATATCTTCTTTTACATTAGCAAATGATTTCTTGTAGGTGCGTTCAGCGCGTCTAAGAGTTTTATAAAATAAATCTCGTGCTTCGATATATTCCCGTCTAAGCGCAGATTTGACTGTTCTTTCCCCTTTATATCGTATGAAATTATTTTCCGTTTCCCGTGTCACGTTCCATAGATCTGTTAATTGGCAGTCCAATATGGTTTGCTATTTTTAAAACGTTTCTCATTACTTCTTGGCTTAACCTTTGGAAGTTTGGATTCCATTTCATTATATATTATTTCATATATTTGTACATAGATCTCGTCAACACTTTCTTGTGTTTTTCGGCTGTATTTAATTAGATCAATTGTTGCTATCAAAGCAGACCTTCTTAATTCGCTTGACATAAAATCATTTGGGATCCTATTGAATTGAAAACGATTTTGACATTGTTTACTTTTTGGGGTACTAGAAACTAAACAACAATCGGATAAATGAAATTCACACATGATGAAGGAATGATCAGGAAGTTTTGATTTTTCTCCGACAAAGTTCAAAAGTTCAAATTCCGCTACAATATTCTGTATAGTTAATACCGTTAAGTTCTTGATTCGTCTAAATACGTCTATTGGTATGCATATATAATCTACTACAGATTTCCCTTCCTTGAAATACATGTGAAGTTATCATCTGGGAATCTTCCATTCAATACGCAGAAATGTGTTACATTGAGAAAGTCAATTAATTCATGACCGTGTTGATTAACAGTGTTGTCTATAGCTCTACGATTAGGAATATGAGCAATGTCTTGATGTATGTCATTCGTATTGCTAATTTTAGAATTTAAGTCACCCATCACAAAAATAGTGTCACTTTCACAATTTAAATAAATCTGTGTTAAAAGATGTGTATATAAACTTTGAGCATCTCGTCCTCGGTTAGAATATTCGGGTGGAAAGTAACAAGCAAACACAATGAATTCAAAATCCGAACTACAGTTTTTCAGTTTTATTCAAAAGATACCATCAAATTTTCTGTCAATCACTATTATCTCAAACTGATCAATTAACCATTCTTTTATCAAAATTCCGACGCCACCCGAAGGTTTCGGTGAATTTACATCTATATCTCTTCTGTTATAACCTGGAATTTTAAGGCATTTTCTTTTCTTAAGTGTGTTTCACTAAGAGCAATTATGTCATAATTTAATGCACAAATAATTTGTTTTCTAAGTTCACAATTTTCTTTTGTCCAACTGCAGACATTTAGGTGACCCACTTTCATAGTGTCCATAGACCAGAAAAGTCCCTAGTGGTTATCGCAATCTTGATCATGAAAGTCGGGTGAGCTGTTTTGTTGTGAATTTTGAGTTTTTTCACGATTCTTCCATTTGAAGTTATGCCAAATTAATTTGCCGTTTGGAATCTGATTCAGGATAGTTTTTGCGTTAAGCTCTATCAGTCTCATAGTGTGTAATTTTGAGGATCTAAGGAAGACCGATTTATATGCTTCAACATTCTGAAAATCCCGATTACTTCGTAGAACCTCTATTTTCTCGTCAACTGAGCAGACACTAATTTTGACTAAACCTGGTTTACCAATACCTCTGCTCTTCAGTCGGGCCGCCGCAACTACTTTAACAGAATCACTTAGGTGACTAATCATATCGTAAGAAATCTCATCCTCACACTGCCTAACGTTATTGGCGATTATCGTGAGCTCAGGATCATAAAGCGTGTTTGCATGATTTTTCTTGCTTGTACCACTAGCCGATTCTTGTTCGTATACAGGTTGTTTAGATTCTCAACCTTTTGTATTCTTTCAATAAGCGTGTCAACAGACAGTGACAGCGAGTCGATTTGTCCCTGATGTCTCCCAAGTTCAAGATAGAAATCTTATTTCATTGCTTTGAATTTGTCGTCAATGCTTGCCAAAAACTCGTTACGAAATTTATCTAATTTGCTACCAAACGACGACCTTAGTTCTTTTTTACCTTTATGAAAGGCTGCTCACCGCGTCTGCTTTAACAGTTATCTGATCAATTATTTTCGTTTCAAAATTTTTGACATTCGATTCTTCCTTTCCACCCGCCATTTTGAGCATTTTACAAGAAAGCTTTTCAGTTTGTCCATCTGATGAAAGCCTACACCTTTTCCTTTCCGACATTTCTGCCATTTTGTTTTTATGAGCCATAAATAGCACACCGTTTGTCAAAAAACTCAGATAATACGCACAATACAAAATTTTTCTGCACAGAATCTTCAGGGTAAAATACCCTGCATGTCCATCTTAACGCATGCACCATCCCCTCCTTTAATAAGACGATCAATAAATCTAAAATATGCTAAAGAATTTTGTAAATTTTCAACAAAAAAAAGATATTATATTTTGGATGTATACTCTTCATATATATTCAATAATTATGATATATACAACTGCACATTTACCAAATCTGTAATGAGTTTGTGTTACAAATAATGGCATAAAACCTATACTGCTTGACAGAAGAGTGAAGATATTTATTCTATAATGCAAGATGTATTTATTTTATCGAATATTCGAATATATTCAAATACTCCTATCGAGTATTCGAATATCAATTATTGACAATTTTGACATCCCTAGTCTTTAGACATTATTTCCATACAAGTAAAGCAGCGAAGAAAATATGACAAAAAAACCCACATATATTTGACGATGAATACATTTGACGGAACAGCGCCAAAAAGAAATATAGAGGTATAGGCAATAAAGTATTATAAGACATTCTCAATCCATTTTGTAAACACTTTATATCACACATATTGAATGCATCTTACATGTTGTATTCTCAGAAAATCAAATAAATTCAAAAGTACTGGTTATTTTTTAGGCAAACTTTTCCTAAATCTTTTTTATGAATTTCATATCAACTTTCATTAATTTTTTTCCAATTAATAATTCAATGTTTTCTACAACCTACATTATAGAAGCAAAGAAGAAATGATGAATAAGGATTTTTCATGTTAAAGCAATATTAAATGCAACTTTGATGTTGGAAATTTTTGTTGCGAAATTGTAAATAATTAGTAGGCCTTGTAGCAACCTCTAATGATAAAACGCCGCTTAATGACACAAATAGCATTAAGCGTTGCAATTGCAAGGCTTAATGCCATAAATTATTGCATTAATAGCTGACATCATCAACCGCTAATGCGAAATCGGCGCTTAACGGCAGAATTATATCATTAAGCGTCACAAATGCAGTGCAACACCGACGCTTAATGAAACAAGCAAATATCGACATATTCGACGCTTAATGATACACACTGGTGTATCATTAAGCGTTGTAGTTGCAACCCTTAATGATATAAAATTTAGAAATCGCTTGTTATATCTAAGAGAAACACACATCCACCTTTCCTGAACAATGAGATATCACTTGTCAAAATATTAATATATGCCCATGTGCTATATAAATGGTAATTATTGAAGTTTTACTGTGTTTTCTATCTAGTCAAGGGAAGGTCGTTAAGCCCCGGATATTTAAGAGACAGATAGTCAGATAGCTAGAAGAAAGAGATACAAACAAAGGGATAAATAAAATGATATTCAAATCCTTTTAAAAGAACAATATTTTTACTTAAAATACAGAAGCAAACAAGCAATTAAATTCCTTTTAATTTGATACAACGATTTTAATACTCAACCTAAAATATATAGAATATATTTAAATTTTCCAATTTTTTTTCAAATTTTTCAAAATGCTACTCCCCCTGCAGTTTTGGTCTGATTTTAATATAACTTGGCATACAAATAGACTTAACTAAGATACTTAATTTCTGCATCTGTTTTTGATTTCTGCCTTAGTTACTAAAGATAGAAATAATATAATAAAATGCTACTTATCCAACATTTTTTGTCTGATTTCAAAATAACTTAGCTCACATGTAGACTACACTTAAAGATATCGGTTTTTGAATTTGATCAACAGTGTTCCCGTGGTTACTAAAATAGAAATTTCTGTAAAATTCATTCAAAATGCTATTCCTCCTACAGTTATAGTCAGATTGTAATATAATTTGGCATACAAGTAGATTATACTGGCATACACTATTATCAGTTTCGAGTTTTTGAGTTTGTTGATTGATGTTGCCATGGTAGCTAAAATTGTAAATTCTGTAAAATTTTATTGAAAGCTATCACTACAGTTGTAGTTTTTTTGCAATCTTGCCACAAAAATAGACTTAATTAAGGACCGTCATTCTATTTATTGCTTTTATAAAGTTTTAAGCCCCAATTGCTACTTTTTTCTTCCTTTATTATAAGTAAGTACAAACGAGTAGAGCTACAGTCTCGACAGATATATATTTTTTTCTTTCGATATATAAGACTAAGTTTACATCTGACTAATATTAAAATGAAATGGATTTAAATGAATAGTTCTTTTTTCTGTACAAGAGAGGCCCTCTCTATAAATGCATATACTAGTATTCATTTCTTGTACATTACTCTTTTAGAAAAATGGTCCTGTTCCTAAAAAAAATGTTGGGACCTTTTTCTTAATCTTTACCTTGATATGTAATGAAATATTAAGAATAGGAATCAAAACATAATAACATGTACATCAAAGTTTCAAAGTCTTTACTATTGATAATTAAATTCCAAAGTTTACACTGTATTAAATCAAAGTTTCAAAGTTTTTACTAAAGCATATCAAAGTTCCAAAGTTTTCACTATTAATAGAAAATTTAAGTTTTAAATGTTTATATTGGTACTATAGTTAACTAAAGTAAACTATAGTTTACTGTAGTATTTTTTTTTTTTAGGATATGTTCGTTTTTTTACGCCAGCCGTGAAAAAAACCTTTAAATTTCAGTTTGTCGTCTAATGTAACATTACCGACTTTCTCATAAAAATAAAACAAAAAGCCGATCAAACTACGCTGTAGTTTAATGGAAGTTTTCAATTTAAGGAGAAGTAATGAGACAAAGTATGTATGTAGGCGTCGGGATGGGATGGGGTATGGGTTACTTACATTAATAAATATTTTATGTTGGTTAAGGTAGGATTCTTCTCACATTTCTTGTATTTAAAAATTAGTGAAATGTTCACAGAATAAAGACACAATATTTGTGATGGTATCAGTAAGAATAAATTTGACCGTTGAATATTACAGGCAAGGTCAGGTCAAGGTGATTACCTTTTTCCTGGACATTAAGGTCAGACGACACGTTCCTTCATAATATGTTTTGTATTTCTTGGAATAAGATAAAAAAATATTCATATTTAGCATTCTCTTCTGATTTCTACATTGTTTTCAAAATGTTTTAAAATATAGGTACACCAAAAAATGGTGAGATAGCCGTTCAGAGGATTATCCATAAGGGTTATATAAGAAATATGAACCTTTGGTATCTTGTCCAAATGGCTGGTAAGGTACCCTTATTTTTTGCGAGGAATCTTGTTTAAGGACAGATGATATAAACAGATTTTTTCTTTGAAAAAGATTAAATATCATGTCACATGTTTAGAAAAGTGGATGGTTCTTAAAATTTTTTCTCCGGAGGATGGGAAGATGAAATAGATTCGGAAAATATAAGTAATATTTCAATAAAAAAAATTATACAGAAAAATCACATTCAGTAAAGGTTTACAGGTGAAAATAAATTTCAAAATA
Source organism: Saccostrea cuccullata (assembly GCF_032062105.1). Lineage (NCBI taxonomy): Eukaryota > Metazoa > Mollusca > Bivalvia > Ostreida > Ostreidae > Saccostrea > Saccostrea cuccullata. The sequence goes on along the minus strand of NW_026918487.1, from coordinate 47,233 downwards.
TGTCATCCTGGCGTTAAAAGTGGAATTTAAACCTTAGAAAAATATACCAAGCCAGGTGAATTTTAAGAGGAAGATCGAAATTACAAAAAATTGGCAATATCACATAGGCTGATTTTTACCATTTAGCTTTTCCTAATAAAATTCACCTGGCTCGGTATATTTTTCTTCAGTTTATATTACACTTTTAGCACCAAGATAACATATTCTGAAATTTATTTTCACCTGTAAACCTTTACTGAATGTGATTTGTCTATATTTGAGTTTTCATTGAAATATTACTAATATTTTCCAAGTCTTTTTCATATTCCAATTCTTCGGAGAAAAAAATCTAAGAACCATCCGTTTTTCTAAACTTGTGACATGATATTTAATCTTTTTCAAAGAAAAAAATTGTTTGTATCATCTGTCCTTAAGTATCTATTCTTCAATGACAATCTCTTAATTATATATTCTTGAGGAACGTGTCGTCTGACCTTAACATTAAACCAGAAATCTCTGTCAAGACTGTAGCTCTACTGGTTTGTACTTATAACAAAGGATGAGAAAAGAAGCCATTACCATGAGACCAAAACTGTAGAAGGAGTATCGTTTTAAAGGAATTTCACAGACATTTCTATTTATACTAATACTGGCAACCTTGTTCATCAAAATCAAAAACTGATGCACTTTTTTATGTATCTTAGTGTAGTCTACTTGTGTGCCAAGTTATATAATGAATCAGACAAAAATTGTAGTATTTTAGTTGTAGTAGTATTTTAAAGAAATTTCACAGAAAATTTTATTTTTAGTAAACATGGCAACACTGTTCATCGAAATCAAAAACCGATGAAATATCCTGTGTATCTTAGTGTAGTTTATTTGTGTGCCAAGTTATATTGAAATCAGACCAAAACTGTAGGAGGAGTAGCGTTTTAAAAAAAATTGTTTAGAGACAGACGGACAGATAGACGGACGGACGCATTACTATCGCATAAGCTCTTCTAGTCTCTGACCAGTAGAGCTAAAAAATACTGTTTCCAATAATGCGATCCCTACTTGTAGTTTAAAAGATTAATTTTTTTTTTGCACAAAAAGATACTACCATAAAGGGCCTATAAGAGGGCATTACCAAATTGACATGGGTAATTTAAATAAAATGGATATATGCTAATCCGAATATCCTCTATTTTTCTTTATTTTTTTAGTATTTAATTGTTATTTATATATGCTTCCTATACATGTTTTTAAATTTTTCCAATTTTCACATATAGTAAAGTTGGGATATAAAGGTACAAAATGATACAAAAACTAATAGCTTTAATCGTTTACTTAGTTAACACTTTTTACGGATTTTTTGCTTAAATCTCTACTTGGATTTGAAGCATTTAAAAGCAAACATAGTTCTAGTATGCGTGAAAAATCTTATTTATTTGATATATTTTGAAACTTTAGTCCCTTATTATTAATTTAACTTACATTTGAAAACTTCTTCTAGTCTTTGATTGCGTAAAAATTATAACTAAATTCAATGTTCTATAATATTTATGAGAGGCAGAAAAGAAGATATTTTCATACGCCACCATTACGCCAAAAATATAGTCCCTGCTAGTTTTCAAACGCAGTTTACAATTTCTATTCAAGTTGTATAATTGTGATGAGGAAAGAAAAATATGGTCTTTTAAACCTCTCACATCTAAATATATGACATATCAACAAATATACTTTGAATATTCCATCTAGTCAGAAACCAGAGAAGAACTCTTCTTAAGTTAAATATTTCTTCAATGTTTTTGGAAGATTAGGGATTTTTTTATTCTCCTTTTTTTGGAGGCCCTCCTCTTTTGGAAAATTTTGCCACAGACTTGCTTTATATGCAACTTACGTTTCTTTTTATCATCTATATTACATGTGCTACCCAGGTCTTAAAGTAACTATTTCCAATCAAAGTTTTGTTTTTTTTATAAAGATAAAAAAAAATGAAAATTAATTAGATGTCATTGCAATAAAAACTCTAGCTCATGCTTATTTTTGCCAACTAGACAGCACACAGAAATACTTCTGTGTTTCTTTCTTTCCTTGTATTTGTGCTACTTTTTATGTATAGAATCAGATGAGCTAGTGACCATGTGGAATCGATTTAACATCTAATTATGTAGCGCCAAGAATGCCATGCCTTAAATACCAAGAGTCCAAGCATATCAAAGCATTGTATTTTATTTTTGGAATAATTAGAAACAATAATGTCTTATATTATTCAAAAGTTGTTAATTCTATTTCTAACTAGAAAGATTTCAGTCCGTCTCCACTGCAATTGTCAGCAAAGAATGATCAATTTCGGTATAAATGTACCATTTATACTCGTCTGTTAGTCGGTTCTGCTAAATGCCATAGGCCCAGGGGCCACATCGCTCACCTGAGCAATTGGCTAGGAAAAGGCACATATCAGATCAGAACTGAAAGTTTACTGGGGGTGGGGGTGGGGAAGGGGGCTTAAATTTTAACCCCCCAGGGGATCATGATTTGAACAAACTAGACTTTACACTACCTGAGGATGATTCCCTATAAATATCACTAAATATGGCTTTAAAGTACTTGAAAAGAAGATTTTAAAAGGTTTCCCTATATATTCCTATGTAAAACCTTAATGTGCCATTTGGCCCCACCCTATCCCCGGGAGTCATGATTTGAACAAACTTTAATCTTCACTACTGAGAATGATTCCACATGAAGTACATCTTGCCTGGCCTAGTGGTTCTTGAGAAGAAGATTTTTAAAGATTTTTCCTATATATTCCTATGTAAAACTTTGATCGGCCATTTTGGCCCCACCATACCCCCGGGGGTCATGATTTGAACAAATTTGAATCTTCACTACCTGAGGATGATTCCACATGAAGTACATCTTTCCTGGCCGAGTGGTTCTTGAGAAGAATTTTTTTTTAAAAAAGCCATTATTTTTTTCTTTAATTCATGATTATCTCTCCTTGGAAAAAGGCATGGCCCTTTATTTAAACAAACTTGAGTCTTCTTTACCCCAGGATGCTTTGTGGCAAGTTTGGTTGAAATTTGCCCAGTGGTTCTTGAGAAGAAAACGAAATTGTGAAAAGTTTACAACAACAACGACGACGACAACAACAACAACGACAACGACAGACAACGGACAAATTTTGATCAGAAAAGATCCCTTGAGCCTTTGGCTCAGGTGAGCTATAAAGTCTGAAATTTAGACAGTTTTTTTTCACTAACGACTAATGTTAGATAACGGACATGTCCCTAACAAAAAAAATACTACATAGCTTACTATAGTTTAATATAATTAACTAGAGAAGCAAAGTAAATTCTTTGGAATTTTGATTTGCGAAAGTAAAAACTTTGGAACGTCCTTAAACACTGTCAAAATGTACGATCCTCTCCCAATCTGGCCGTAGTTGCATGAGACGAGAATATTTTGTAGCTCATTAAAGTATTAACCAATGCAAGTAAAGCATAGTCGGACCTTTCGTGCGACCTTTCGCAGTGAACAAAATACTTCTGATGAATAGTAGTATTAATAGAGATGGTCTCTCTATTACCGAAAAAAAAAAAGAAATTTAAATCTATTTCATTTCAATATAAATCAGATGTAAACTTAGTCTTATATATCGAAAGAAAAAATTTACTACAAAAGAAATATTTTGAATTAAAAAAAAACCAGCCTCTTCAACCTCAGTCAATATGTATATTGTAATATGATAAATACTAGAATTCAAAATTGATTCTAAAATAACCATGCGACAGTGATGTATTCAAGTAACACAGCTCACTATTAAAGCATATATGAACCTTTTTCTCAACACAATATATATTATTCTATGTATTACATGTACTTGTATTCTTTGTAATATATCCTTAAACATAAGTTGTCAATATTTATGTCTCTCTTTTTCGGAATTTGGTGAAACGAAGCAATAGTGAAAATCTCGATATGTATATCTGAAACGTTAACAGTGATATGTGTTAAGCTGTATCAAATCTAAAACATATATATATTTCACGTTGACTAAATCATTGTATGAATTTAAAGGAATTTAATTGCTTGTTTGCCTCTGTATTTTCAGTTTAAAAAATGGTTCTTTTCAAAAAATTGAATATCATTTTATTTATCCCTTTGTTTGTATCTCTTTCTTTCAGCTATCTCTTAAACATCCGGGGTTTAAGACGTTCCCTTGACTAGATAGAAAACACAGTAAAACTTCAATAATTACTACTTATATAACACAAGGGCATATATTAATATTTTGACAAGTGATATCTCATTGTTCAGGAAAGGTGGATGTGTGTTTCTCTTAGATATAACAAGCGATTTCTAAATTTTATATCATTAAGGGTTGCAACTGCAACGCTTAATGATACATCAGTGTGTATCATTAAGCGTCGAATATGTCGATATTTGCTTGTTTCATTAAGCGTCGGTGTTGCACTGCATTTGTGACGCTTAATGATATAATTCTGTCATTAACCGCCGATTTCGCATTAGCGGTTGATGATGTCAGCTATTAATGCAATAATTTATGGCATTAAGCGTTGCAATTGCAACGCTTAATGCTATTTGTATCATTAAGCGGTGTTTTATCATTAGAGGTTGCTACAGGCCTTTCAACTGCCGCTAGGGGTCGTTATGAACAATAACTCACTGCTGAAACTTGTTTAGAGCAGGCTCGGGGTATCTAACCGTTTATACACAAGTCAGTTTTAAGCATTTCCCAAGTGTTTCTTTGCTCTCAGTAGAATCAAGTGGTTTTAAAATTTAGCACCAATGTTAAACTTATTTACTGTATAGTTGCAGACACCGTTTACTGCATATAATTAAAATTTTTAATTAAAATAAAAATTGAAATCTACCCTCCTTCTCAGTTCTAACTTATTTTAATTTTTATACTCGGCCGTTCCCCTTTGTGCTTAGTAAGACAAATAAGATGATCAATTGTTGCATTTACTTGTAAATATATTTATTACACACTTAGTAATAAATACAGGTTTTTTGCATATGCGATATGGCTGACGTCACAGTAGCCGTATCAACCCTGCAGGGCTGATATGGATTTGCGGGGCTAGGTTATCGTATAAACAATGAAAGCATCATTTCTGGTCTGTTTTGGCTAAATTATGAATACAAAAAAAACTTCAAATTTAATTTATTAAAACAAAACTGGCCACATACTAGACTGCCCAGCTGACAGACGCCAAAATGTTTATGTCACTGTCCGAACACGAGTGTGAAGTTTAAAAATCGATGTCTCAACGTTCATAATCGGATATAATGCGAAGAAAATCAGCTCAGTTTGTATCGTTTTGACAGGGAAAAGAAACGTACCTCAAACTCATGCATCAAATTCATATTTACTTTCTATATTTTCTCCCAATCTTTGAACAAACAAGTACCGAATCGTCGTCGGTCTGCAACTTTCAATCGCTATGACAGATGTCATTTATGTCAACATGGCCATGGTCAAGGACGAACTATTCTGAAGTAAACTCGTAGTTACGATATATGTTGACTTAAACAACATTCGATAAGTCTTTTATAAGTTTATTTATCGATTGTTTTGACAATTTAAGCTGGACTCTATCGAAATTCATCTCGATTATGTTCCTTTGCGGTAAAATGTATTCCTACGCCGTCCAGAAATAACGGATTGTATGGAGGCCTCAAAAAGAAATAATTTAAATATTTTTAAACATTCGATATTGGAATTATAAGAATTAAACGTTCTTTTTGAAAAAATTATCGATGTGTAAACTCTTGACATTTTACTCACAAACTTAACATAAACACTTCGCACTTTTATTTAGTTTGTGAGTAAATGTCAAGAGTTTACACATCGATAATTTTTTCAAAAAGAACGTTTAATCCTATAATAAATATATCTATACAATGTTTTTTACCATATGTGCAACTTGAAAATTTAGTTGAAAGGCCTATAATTTTTTCAATGACAGAATAAAATAACATTTATGAGCTTCTGTTTTTCATATCTGGGATTGATGAACTATTAATAAGCTTTGATTGAATACAAATTACATTATTGTCGTCCTGTACCATAATGATAACGAAATAAAATTTCCCATATTGAATTGTATATAAAGGTCTTTCTTCTGCTTTATTTTAGTCTAATTGTCCATATAATGGTTTATTTATTTGTCACAAACAATATTATCATAATAAGATTATTAATCTTAATTAATTAATAAATTGTTGGAAATTTTTTTTTTTCAAAAATGCAACTCATACTGCTTTAAATGAAGTAAATTCGAGAATCATCAGTTCTGTGCTCGAGCTAAAAGAGAAAAAATATATTCCATCTCGGGATCGGCATTCCGTAAAATTTCATTCACGACTTTCGTTTTAGATATTTAAGGAATGCAAATGGAATAATGTACGTAATTCTAAATTATGGCGTGTTCAACAAAAGAACAGAAAGGCATGAGTAATGTGGACTTTTCTAAATGCCCAGTAAATTTTATACAAAATTTGTATATATATCACACAATGACATAGGTCAGTGGTAAAGTCAAAAACGGAACAAATTAATTATGTCATCTTTAAAATATTGTGTGGTTACCCTCTCCTGACCGACTGGCAAATTTCCAGACTCAAAACTTTTTTTTATTCTCTAAGAAACAAGTCTAATTTTATGCAATCTTGAAAACAAATTTTTAACCCTGAGTCGGTAGATGGCATATTAACGAACCCCATTTTAAAGTTGGTCCAACTTCCTAAAAGTTTATTGTCTTTAATCAGCAAAATTTAAGTTAAGACTTGCTGTAATAAATACCCAAACCTTTATTAAAACTTAAACCAAAATAACAACATGCAGTGCTTACGGTGTATCTCTGATTTCATTAATTGGTATTCTTAATTAAAGCTATAGGCGCAGCTGTTTACAAGACAAAATATTTATTGCAATAGAACATCCTGAAAAAAAGCCTTCATATTTAATTTCATTTGAAGGTGGTATTAGTTCTAGAGAAAGATTTTTAGAATCTGTGATCGAGCTAAAAGAGAAAAAATATATTCCATCTCGGGATCGGCATTCCGTAAAATTTCATTCACGACTTTCGTTTTAAATATTTAAGGAATGCAAATGGAATAATGTACGTAATTCTAAATTATGGCGTGTTCAGCAAAAGAACAGAAAGGCATGAGTAATGTGGACTTTTCTAAATGCCCAGTCTGTTTTGAGCAGTTTAAAACACCGCGTGTCTTGCCATGTTCGCATATATTTTGTCACGGCTGTGTGTCTTCCTATATTGTATCAACTTGTCAATCAAAGGAAGACCCTTTAGTATTTCATTGTCTCGTATGTCGAGAATTTGTGCCTGCTCCTAGTTTCTCTTTAAATTTTAAAGACTGGGGTTAGCATTTTCCAACCAATAGAAAAGAAGAAGACATTTTTCTTCTAATATGTGAAGCCTGTAAACGCGATAATGAAACGGAAGAAGCAGATAACTATTGTTTGTCTTGCTTTGAAGCACTTTGTGATAATTGTACAAAATGTCACCGAAAAAATCGTGTATCCTTGGGACCACAAGATCTGTCGTCTTGACGAGATGAAATGTGTCCCTGAATTGTCAAAAAATTCTTCAAACATCCATTGCGAAAAACACAAGGATCGACCGATAGAGCTTTTTTGCAATGATCATGAGGAACCATGCTGTGCAACGTGCTGCAGCACCGAACACAGAAAATGTGAACGCGCGGAAACGATTGAACACACGGATTGGTATGGGAGAAGCTTTAGTGTGATCTTTGTTTTGTAATTTGTAATTCAGTGTATGAAACATCTTGACGCATTCACAATAATTAGAGTACTGCATGTAGACATGTTTCTTGTTAAGGATGTAGCTCTAGATTGTTATACACAGCAAAGGATGGTAATTTACAAAAAAAATATAACGTTAATTAGATGTTTTTAATTATGTATTGACTGCCGTTTTTTGAAATGTTTTAAGAAGTTGAATTTTGTAGAGCGATGTTAAGAGATGAAAGAAAATAAAAAGAAGCACATAATATACCTTTCTTTTAAACTAATACGAGGTTCATTCAAAAAATTCGTAGATAATGTTCCTCATTATCACATTATTTTGACAATTTTTAATATAAGTACATTTTCTGTGTAAAAAGATATATTTTATAGATTTCTGAAGTTTCATTCTATTTCATTAAATGGAACTCATACTAGGCAATTTAAAATGCAACATGTTTTGTCACGGTCAAAAACATTGTAATGTCAAAAACAACGTTAAGGAAATTTTCTCAGACTCGAAGTGCCTTTTCATTTTATACATGGTTTGTATCCTATTCCTCATTCATTTAAACGTATCCACAACAATTGACACTTAGTATGCTAACAATAATTTGAGTATACCTTAAATAAGACTGTCGATGTTTTCAAATCATCTATCATGTAACTTTGCTCTTACAGGTTCCGTAACAGTGAAGCGCACATCACGTTTCATGACGTTACTAACTCTTTTGACAATATTTTGTACTATAATCTGTTTCTTTGCAGAACCCTCATCGCCCAATTTAAAGTCTTTATCCCTCAGAAATTGTATGTTCTATTATAAACAAATATACGGCTCATTTTATGTATTTTTCCTGGTCTCTCCAGCATTTTCGGAGTTTGTTTTAAAAGTTTCCAAATGCAAAACAAAATTATATTACTACTCACTGCTCCGTGACGTCCTTCGACGTCATGATTTTTTGCTTTTTTAAATAAAGACTATCTGTCTATAGAAATTGATTTCTTTTAAACAAAGCAATGTATTGCATTAAAAAATGAAACAATACTAAATTTAAGTATTTAAATTTTATTTCATTTAAGGACAATTTAAAAGAGGTAAGGCTATAGATATGAAAAGTGAATACCGGTAATCAGTCAATAACTCAATTTTGACCCTGCTCCGTGACCCCATTTTTGCTGTCTTAAATCTCTGATAATTTTGACAAAAATCAAGATATATTCCAATTTCTCTGCTCAAAATATTTGAATTTGTTGTTAAAATATATGTATCAAATTTGGTTTAAATATGACGTTAAATAAAAAAGTTATGACAAAAGTCTCCGAATTTTTTGAATGACCCTCGTATAATAATACATGAATCATTGACATAACTAAAATTACAATAAGTTGAAAAAATCAGCTTTCTTAAAACAATTTTATATTTATTCTACATGAATATAGTGTTCCCATAAAAAAATAAGATTTTTGGTGCAATGGATGGATTAAAAGAAATAAAAAATAAAGTATTAACGAAAAGGAAATAAAATATCTATAGTTTGAAATTATTTTTTCTATTATTAAAAACAACACTTGTTTATGGGGGCTGATCACTGATTCCAATTTCACTCACAACACAGCATACATGTAAATACAAAAGATTTTAGGGATATGTCTGACATTATCAGGAACTCAGTTGTAGAAATAAATTGAACACAGTAATAAACCATGGAACTGTATGTTCACTTTGAAAATATAAGTTGAAATAATTTGTTAAAAACAGAAAAGAAAGAGGATGATGACTATAACAGTAATAAAAGGTATCTGTAAAGTAGAATAATTATTCATTTAGATTTAGACAGGGCTCACTACATATTTCTAGAGAGAGAGAGAGAGAGAGAGAGAGAGAGAGAGAGAGAGAGAGAGAGAGAGAGAGAGAGAGAGAGAGAGAGAGAATTGCTGATAAGTGGAGACATACGAAAAAATATTCCAATTTTTTTGCATCCTTGATGAAATTGCAAATAAGAATATCATAAAATTTCTGCATTTGTTTTCTTCTGACATGCATGGCCTTATACATAGAGAGAATTCAAAATGTATTGAACTTTTTAGAGTTTCAATTTTAAGTTAATGGACGGTCGATTATCTTTTCTCGTCTGCGATAATAACAGGATAAGTGAACATTTATTAAAACAAAAGAGTTACGAAAGGTAAACTGAAAACAAAACAATTGTCGTGAACATTTACAATGATCCACAATTCGTCACTTTCTGACCGAACGATATTTATTTTCAAACATTCCGAATAGTGCATAGCATAATTACAAATTTTATAAGTAAATAATTCTGATTATTTCATAAACGTTAATAATTATTTATGGTACATAAACAACGTGTTCTAGGTTCCACATTCCATGCTATACACACATGCGTAGTTTTCATAAACAAAACAGCATGGTAAGAGATGGACGCCCAGTAGGCCTGCTACATTGTCGACCAAAACGAAAAACATAACCAGAACTAGGGCTTGAAATTTAAATGCAACTTTAATTTCCTGACAAAAATTTATTTTTGAAGAATAATATAATCATTGGACGAAGAAGAAACGAGATCTCGACGACATTCACGTGGGGCTCGCGAAGGGTAATTCTACCCTACAGGTTTGTTGATACATGCTATCATTTCTCGTATCTCTACCCAGGTAGCACAAAACGTTTTCATAACATTATATTCCGGTTGTAAGGATATTATTCCAAAACGTTTTTGACATAACGTTTGAAAAATGTTTTTATAACGTTTTTATCTAGGTTATAATGTCGTTTTTAGAAAACGTTTCTCAAAAGCATTTTTAAAATGTTTTTCATAACGTTTAATACTGGTTGGGAGGAAGTTTTTAGAAAACATTTTTGCATAACATTTTTATAATGATAATAAAAATCATTTTTTATTGCTGAAAAAGCATTATACAAATGTTTTCACATTCCATTGACATGATTGATTGGGGAAAAAAATATTCTAAAAATTTATACTATGACATTTTTAAGAATATACACAGAGCGCTGTGTAGGTTGACTCAAATTTTAAGAATATTTATTTTTAAATTGAATGAAATTTATTATAAATTTTAATTACAAATGATACCAGAAAACATAAATATAACATTGTCTAAAAATGTTTGGAAAACATTGTTAAAACGTTATAGAAACAATAAACAAACATCTCTATATTTCAATTTGTAAAAAAAAATACATATGATATTTCCTTTTTTTCTTTTGTTTGTTATTAATTTCTTGGTGATATATTTTAAAGCCTAATATGGAATAATAAATTTCAACCAATTTTCATTTAATTTAGTTCTTCTTTTTAATTGTTTTAAATACCACATTGATTTCCTAAAAATAAACATTGTGAAAAAATGTAAAAAAAAAAAAAAAAAAAAAAAAAAAAAAAAAAAAAAGCCGTTTTAAGTTATTTTTTCTAAGATGTGATGTAGTTCAACAAAGTATTGCTGTGCATCTATTCGCTTATGTTGTTTCCTCCTGGATAATGCGTTTATCAAAAGTTAATTGATTGACACAGCGGGATGCCGTGGTCAGTGCTGATGAAACCGCTCCTTGCTGCAAAGTTTTTCCACGTGATCTATATAGGTCAACTTATCAAGATTTTGAAAATCCGGGCAGCATTCTTGAAACAAAGAAAAGGATTTAGGGAATATTTTACATCACCGTAAGGTATGTTGAATTTAAAGTAGTATTCATTGTGTATACATGTATAAAGAAAAATTATTATCATGATTATAGTTGCATGTGTTTGTACAAGCCTAAATCATACCTTGTAAATGAGTGTATACATCCTGGATATTTGAGGGCGGTTAATTGGTTGTTTTTGAAGTAAACTGATCATGGAAGTTTATCATGATTGTGAATATTTACATATGTATTGTGACTTGTATCTAGTGTGAGTTTTCTTTATTAATGTATACTTTAGTATAATCACCCCAGGCTTAGAGAGAGATTTTCAACTGGCAAGCTTCTAAACATGATATGTAGGATGAGTTTGTGTGTGTGTGGTGGGGGGGGGGGGGGGGGGGGGGGGGGGGGCTTAACAATGGAGTTGGTTAAATACTTCTTCGGATATGTAAACTAATTTCTATTTATGTACAGTGTCACGTATATATTTTTCAATTTACAATTCTTAACATGAATATAATTTTTTCATTTACAGCGGCTGTTTGCAAATACCAAATATTATTTGGTACCTTTTTCAAGATTACATGTTATAGATAGGATTGGGCATAATGAGGTTTTATCTTTTCTCGTCTGCGATAATAACAGGATAAGTGAACATTTATTAAAACAAAAGAGTTACAAAAGGTAAACTGAAAACAAAACAATTGTCGTGAACATTTACAATGATCCACAATTCGTCACTTTCTGACCGAACGATATTTATTTTCAAACATTCCGAATAGTGCATAGCATAATTACAAATTTTATAAGTAAATAATTCTGATTATTTCATAAACGTTAATAATTATTTATGGTACATAAACAACGTGTTCTAGGTTCCACATTCCATGCTATACACACAAGCGTAGTTTTCATAAACAAAACAGCATGGTAAGAGATGGACGCCCAGTAGGCCTGCTACATTGTCGACCAAAACGAAAAACATAACCAGAACTAGGGCTTGAAATTTAAATGCAACTTTAATTTCCTGACAAAAATTTATTTTTGAAGAATAATATAATCATTGGACGAAGAAGAAACGAGATCTCGACGACATTCACGTGGGGCTCGCGAAGGGTAATTCTACCCTACAGGTTTGTTGATACATGCTATCATTTCTCGTATCTCTATATGGCTTTCAAAGAAAAAAATCAATGTTAACTCAACATTAAAATGCACTTATGACATATAAAAATTATTGCCATTTCAAGTGCAAATTGTATTGGAACTACAGAAAGATATTTTGTTTGACGTATGATTTGGTGGATTTTCCTTTCCTGCACCCAAATACACAAGACGTCAACATTTGTACTTTATCGTGTTAAATTCGTCTGAATGCAGACTAAATGTTATCGATTATCAATTTAGAGGAGAGTTAAGACATTTTGATTCTGAGAATTGCTTTTACCTAATATTCAATTATTATAATTGTAAACCCTACATTGTATGCAAGTGCCATTTAAGAATTCACGTGGTTCAAGTAAACAGATCCTCGTTGTACGACCATTGATTTTCCGGCAGATTCTAATTACCGGTACGTTAATTTTGTATGAGGGAGACTATTTATTTTTCTAAAAATGTTTACTTCAACTTTTTACCTTATTACTGGATGATTTGTAGGGTAATTTGAATGATTAAGCACACCATCTGCAGTCGTATTGCCGCTTTAAGCATTATATCTATATAAAATTAAAAGCTATAGGTTGACTTATATGAAATATTTTGAAGTCTGACTTTGCTAGGGCCTCGCTTTGTTCGCTTTATGTTACGGTTTAAGACATACTTAAGTAGTACTTAGACAGGTCCTAAGATTGTGCCTAAACCATACTTACCACCCTACTTAAGTCACAAACCTAGCAAGCTTTATGTTACAAGCCCCTGGTCATTGGTCATTTGCAAAATTATTTTGTCAAAACAAATTCTGATTGAACACACAAGTTAACATCAAAACATGCTTTAGTTTCTATGTGTTTTTTGACCAGGTATTCAAAAATCTATTGAAATTCCTATGGGTACCATTTGCACTCTATTACTAGCAGATCTATTTGTATATTCATATGAAGAAGAATTTGTGCAAAATGATAATCGTGAAAAGAAGAAAACACTTGCTGTGGCCTTCATCTCGACATTTAGATAATTATATCTACGACGTATTGTCAATTAACAATGGTCATTTCCATTCGTAGATTGATACAATATTTCCTGTTGAGCTTGAGATAAAAGTGTCTGACATATGTGTTTCATACTTGGATATTTTACTTGAAAAGACTTAAACAGTAATATATGAACCAAACTATATGATAAACATGATGACTTTAATTTTTCGTTAACTTCCCTTACTTATGCAGCAATACTGAATTGACGACGAATTTTTCCATTATTACCCGTGCGTTTGTATTGTTTTTTGGACTTTGATATTGAATTCTGTTCGTAATCTCAGTACTCAGAAAGGGCAAGGGACACTTATTAACTAAATAAACAAAATACATTATGTGGAGCTGACTGGGCTTTATTGTGTGAAAACTACAATCAATTTTAGTGAAATTGTTGCAATGTATTTTTATTTTCACTATGGTAGTAAAATGTTTTATATGTTGCGGTCTATATTTTTGATCATTTATGAACGTGTTTATTCTTATTATGAAAATAATATTGACCACTGACTGTCAAGGCTTTCTTGTTTCAATTTCAAGAAAACATTTAAACATACATTCATAGATAAATAAAATATATCAATGATTTTTTTTTTAAATGCAAATGTGACATAACAATTTTATCAAAATTCCTATTCAAATATTGAATAAAATCAATTGTATTTGCTTTTGAAAATAACAAAGAAGCCATGAGTAGTGACTTCGAAACAGTATCGGCAATGGACATCAATATGTCGACAAATTATACCGTCACAGGATCCAGCCGAAATACAATTTCAGAAGCTGTCGCCTACCATTGAAATCTTCAAGGTCCCGCTATCACCTTGGACACAACTTGCTGATCCTCATAAGTGGCGATTCATATGGCTGCACAAGCAATTAAATCAGCTTATTTAACTTTACTTCAGTTAAGTTGAATTGTATTAATTATAAGAAAGAAATATAGTATCATTTTAGAAGTTTTATAGGGATGTTAATACGGCTGGTCATGTGATCGAATCCAATATTTTTATTACACGAGAATTTAATATTTTGTATCAACATCCCGATAAGACTTTTAAAATGATACCTTATTACTTAAAATGACATTTGTGATGATTTATTACAAATGGCAAGGTACTAAAGTTTTAAACCCAGAAAAGATTTTTTAGTTCAAAACTCAACATTAAGAATTCATTGTTTTGAAAAGGTCGATGTCTTATGACATTTCTTTGAAATTACGTACATGTAGATGGTTTACAAACTCAATTTATGGTCACAAGACATACGCAAGTGTTGAAACGTCTTCTACAAATAGTGTTATATAAGGGAAAACATTTGCAAATGTAAATATTTGTAAATATTTGTTTTAGTATGTCCCTACGAATATATTGTATGCGCATAATGATTCAGGTTTTGTAAACAGTATGATATCTAGTATTTCTAATCAAATATTGAATTAAAGCCAAAAATCAATTGTACATGTAGTAGTCTAGTGCAAAAGATAAAGCTTCTAAAAAATCTTACAGTTAACATAGAACCTACGTCGTATGACATCACAACTAGTGAATGTGTTTAGCCTGTGCTAGATCCATTATGACGTCATAATTAATTCAATGTCATTTCCCGTACTTTTCAGCTTGAGTATAGAAATGGTAGAAAAAACTGCATTTTGAAATTCACAGAATTCAATTTAAAATCATGCCGAAATAATCTTCTTAATATTCGATATAAATATATATATATATATATATATATATATATATATATATATATATATATATATATATATATATATATATATATATATATATATATATATATATATATATATATATATATATATATATATATATATATATATATATAAATGCTTAATGACAATACATTTCTTGAATGTTTCAGAGAAACCTGTAGGCACCTTTCATTTAATAGATCTTGACCTAAATTAAGTTGACAAATCCAAGACTATATTGTGTGATGAAATTGCCATGTATACAACAAACTGTAATAATGTAAAAGGTATGTAACTATTTTGAAGGAATGCAAAAATCTTTTTAAAACATCGTCAGTTGCCAACGACCAGTAAATAGTGTAATATCTTGATGAAATGTGTCTAAGTTAAAAATGTGTTGTAGATTGTGTGTGCATTTTGTGATATCTATCATGAAATGATGTGCATTCCTTTTCATAATTATTTGTTACTTATTCATATTCTTGGAGTTTTATTACAATTTCTCTATTAAATATGATCTTTTAAATTAAAAGTACAATTTCTTATAAACATATTTTTAGCTGAAAGTAGCCCGAACAGTCATTTAATAATAAAATCCGTTTAAGTGCAAAAAGGTCAAGAATATTGGTATCAGAAAATAACCTATCTCTCATTCGTTAGAGAGGAAAGATGTATATTTAAATCACTTTTTGTAATCATTTTGGTATGTTCTTTAATATATTTAAGGAATGAAGCTTATTTCAACTTATGTTATCCGATATAACATAACTTGGGGCAGTTTACGCTTTATAAACCGCGGATAATATAAGTTGAAATTAGCTTCATTCCTTATAATTTAATTCTAGTGTAGACAATGAGTCAATATTTCCTTCGGAAAAAGACTTCAAATTGAGCATTATTTTAAAAGTAACGTCGAGCGTAGGCAAGTTATGTTATCCAAAATATTATATGTTCCTCTGAATGATTCATCCAATGAAATTGCTTGATACAAGTGAAATTAAATTATTAAAGATTGAAAACATTGTGACAAAGACTTCTGATTTATATTTACAAATGTAGGGTGGAAAATTGACTGAAAATAAATAGGATTCATTTCCTAAAGTTTTGAAAATGTGGACTTATCTTTTATGTCAATTGAATAAAAAAGAATTTATTCTCGGGAAATATTGTTTTATACTGTTCAATTAATAAACAATATAAAAAACGATGTTTAAAGAAGCAATTCTGGGATTTTGTTGTCTTCTTTGCATGACAAGTACCTGTAAAATGACTGAAATTGTGAAGTCGCAATATGAATTTATCATTCCATGTTTAGCTGGCTGCACTATATTTAATAACAAGGAAACACGTCATATGCTTTTAACTGATTGACAAGCAAGCGCTAATTTATCATTATGAAAGTTTGAAAATCTTGTGACAAAGACTTCTCCGTCATAGATTCTACCTTAATGCATTTGTAATTTGATAAGATATCTTAACACCAGAGTTAAATTAACAAAACTTGCATGCATGCACACTGATTGGATAGCACATTATATATAGTTTAAAAGATTCTTTTTCTTTCCTTTATACATGAAATGGTGATATAACACTTTTTTTTCCAACGTCCCACAATTTTTGCAATTTCGGGAGAAATTTCTATGGCAGTATGTTGTGGAGTTGACTTTCTTTTGAACCCCTCAATGGACAGGGGAATATCACGCATTTTCAAAAGACACCGTCGGATATGCTCGAGGCGAAGGATGTGGAATCATCTTAATTAAGAAACTCGGAGATATAAGATTTTATTGGGTATCATATTCTTATAATGCAAAGCATACTAACATTAACTTTTCTATGAAATTTTACTCTGTAAAACATTTACATTATATGTAGCAAAAGCTTAGATAATTGCTAACGATATTATCACTATAAAGATATACATATCATTCTTTGTCCTTATCCTTTTCATTGTAAGCACATTGACAACGTTTTAAGATATCCCGCGAAAATGAAATGACATCATACATAAAAAAAATTAATATTGTTTTCTTTGTTAATTGTCAATAAAATATTCAAATTCTTTTCAATTACACAATTTTCACAAAAACTCATATTTCATACTCTATATGAGTAGAATTTCCGGAGGGGTACGCTATACAACCAATTTCATGTATGGAGAGAATCTGGATATAACTTGTCTAAAATGCATGCATAGGTTCATTGATGTATTGAACAAGTTACACCCATAAGTTATTATCGATTATTACTTTGATTAGTTTTAAGGTCTTCCAATTAACTTCAATAGACATTACTGTTTTTCCTTGTTTCCTATCATTTTTCAATTAAAATTCAATTTTCATAGTTCACAAGATTTCTTGGATAGAAATCGACCAGTCACAGATTTTTTCACCAATGATATTTCTCATTCTCTCTCTCTTTCTCTCTCTTTCAATGTATATATATTATATTGCTTTTAGGCAAAAAGAGACAACAACAAGATTTAGGGAACAATGACAACGGGTTGTAATCAAGATGGACATGAAAACTCTCCCATAACAGCTCCTTCTGGATCTCAACAAGTAAAACTTCTAGAAAAGATTTAAAGCAAAACCGGTATTTCTCCGCAACAAGTTCAGTATATAGAGGCTCACGTATTTCAATACACTTGTCCTTTGACATTCATATAATTTTGACAAATGTCACCTTTTGTTTTCCCTTCTAAAAAGCAAAATCTGAAATCGACAAGTTTTTCAACCCGGTCAGACTCCTCATACATACGTAAATGTTACAAGGATTTCAACAACTTCGGTTTAAGTCAACGTTTCCTTAACCCCCTTCCCCGCAGTCACGCATTTTAACGCATATAGCATTTCCTATTTCTAACGCAAAATCACGCATATACCGTTTCCCCGCAATCACGCATTTTCACGCACTTAAAAAAGTTCATTTAATCTTAAATCTAATGCCAATTTCCTTTTATTTTATACTTGGAAAATTCTCATCAAATAAGAAATGTTATATTTGTATAAAAATATTACGTCATGATATTATTTACGCTAAACTTTTGAGAAACATGTACCTCGCTATAAGGTGCTTGCGGGGAAATGGTAAATATCTAATTCTGTGACGTGAACATTAAGTGTATGTTGCATAACAGTTCAGTGAGTTGAAATGAGTTAATCCGTTTGTTATTATAACACCTCTATCAACGTTAAATATAAACTCATTATGTTCAAATTCTGTTTTGCAATAAAATGTAAAATATCTTTTTTATATCTTTTTTTTTTCAACGTAAACCAGGTGAGTACTAGTGTTGGTCCCCTAGTTTTGTAATTGCCAAGAAAGACATGGTATGTAATGTACAACGTGAAAATGCATATTTCAGGCATGGAGATAAACATTTCCATATTAAATGACCATAAACAAAACACAATTTTTCAACTAATATTATCATTTAATTTGATAAGATACATGTAAGGGACAAATATAACAATAATTTATTTAACAAAATTTATTCAAATTGACCTTTGACCTTTAAATTCAGATCTAATTATGTATCAATGTATAAATGACTATTCTAAGAATTAAAAAAAGTATCTACTACTTTTCTCTCCTACAGTTTTAACAGTATCGATGTTAATCGTTCACACTGTTTACGTAGTACTGATATCGATGTCTTGTTGATAATGAGAGACATCATACTTTGTATGAGTATTCAATCAAAACTATTTTACTAGTATTAAAGGATTATTTGTTTTAAAAAAATTGTATTAAATATAAACATTTTGACATTGAAACATATTAATATAGAAAGCACAAAGAAATTCACCTTTTACCGCCCCAGCCCGGGGTTGAACTCTCGACCTAGATAGCCGAGCGCTCTAACGCGCTGTTCCTGTACGAGAGTTCAACCCCGGGCTGGGACGGAAGTGAGTATCCTTATAAAAGTGAATTACTTTGTGCTTTATATATTAATATATCTTCACTTAGGGCAAATATATTAGTTTAAGAGTTGTTGTAATTTGTGCTTTATGAATAAAATTAATTTATCGTAACATGTTTTGGTAACGATCGTCTAAAAACTAATGTCCAAATAACTGTATCTCACTTGTATTCTCAATGACAGTATAGTGTAGAGCAGCGTTGTGAGAATTCCATCGGCATCAAAAGCAAGATTTTTAACTTCCCAAGATAGCCGAGTGGTCTAAAGCGATGTTCCTGTACTGCTAAGAGACAGATTCCGTAGGTTGGGAGTTCAACCCCGGGGTGGGGCGGAAGTGAGTATCCTTATAAAAGTGAATTTCTTTGTGCTTTCTATATATATATATATATATATATATATATATATATATATATATATATATATATATATATATATATATATATATATATATATATATATAGAAAGCACAAAGAAATTCACTTTTATAAGGATACTCACTTCCGCCCCATAATATATATAATTTAATCAATTCTGACGAAGTAGCAAGGTCTTCCTTTTCATTTGTATTCTTTTATTTTACTCTTTTCATATCGCAGGTGTGATAAGGCTTCCCAGAGAATATTGCAGTGTACTCTGTCTTTGAACTTTTTTGAACTACAGATGCATGACGTCATAATTGAAAATTAGGTCAAGTCACAGCAAACTTGAGCTGTATTGATGGGGAGAGTGTCATAAACGTAACACCGTATTTCAATGTGCATATAAAGTTACAATAAGCTAGTGTAAAGTAAACATTTCTTAATCTTTAAGGTGGAATGCCACACCGACTTTTTATTTTATAGATCTTTGAGTCATCTTTTTTATGAAAATGAAAAAAAAATTACATCCAAATTATATGCGGCTTGCTTTGTTGAAAAAATTTGGCTGTAAACGAATGCATCACATGAATACCTAATAAACTAATAAACTAGAGGTACTGTGAGCGATGAGCTCACTAAATGATAACCCCCCCCCCCCCCGCCTCCCATATGGTTATAACTGGTGAATAAGTCCATGTTTTCCTGTGGCCGGGAAACCAAAAACATGTGTCGGATAAAAAAATAAGAGGTGCACAATGACAATATGTAATAAAGATTCTGTGAAAGTTGCATCAAATTTCACTCAGTGGTATGAGAGGAGTTGCGGATAAGAGATGGGTACCCCAAAGCGTAACAGACGGACGGACACGTGTTTACGAGAGTGCATTTATTGGGTATTTTTCATGCCAAGTTTGTACTTATTGGGTACTTTTTTTCTGATTGGGTATACCCAATAAGAAGTGTCGCTGAATAGGCTTAAAACACCTTAATTGGGTATTTGCAGGTTAGTACCCAACAAAACTTGGACACGACCATTTGTCCAAAAAACTGTCCAATAAGTTGCTTTCATTGACGCACCGTGTTTTGCGTTTCAGTTTTACATTCGGAACTCTAAATTCTCGAGAGATCCGAAAATCAACTTCCGCTTGTCTTGATCATAACAACGTTTGTTTTCACGGAAAAAAATATGGCCACTAAAAAAGCATTCAATACCAACAAGATTGTCTGATTGACAAAGAGCAGAGACGTATAAGAGAAAAGGTAAGTTTATTCGATTAATACTTATCTATTGCTGGATTCTTACTTAAGGAAAATCGATTTTAATCTATTTTTGAAAACAACTTTGCGCAAAATTAAAATAAATATGTCGGAACAAGTAATTCATTTAGCATTTGTATGTATTTTGAATTTCCCCTGTCTTTTTAACTTTCTTGAGAGCGAGAAATTTAATAAATTAAAAGTGTTAATTATTCAATTTTATATAATTACTCACTTAGTATGTTCTGACAAGGTAAATTGGAAAGGGAAATAAAAATTTTAACAGCTGTAAATTATCGGTTCATGCAGACAGTATTACAATCGAGATGATGATAAATGGAGTAATTGACAACAACTAAATAACTGTATGTAAGTTTATCTCATCAAATATGTTAAAGATTCATTGTATTACTGAAAAAAAACGTTCAGTCAAAACAGTGCCTTTTTCTGTCTTTGATTTTGAGTGTCTGATTTATTTTGATTTTTTTAATTATTTAAATACACATGTAATACACGAAAAGCACAACCAGTATTTTCACTTCTTTGCTATTAAATTCCTCATATGATTTTTTTTCGGACAGCATGCTCCTGTTATCCATAAATCTCCACAATCAAATCCATTTTGCATACTGCCTAATCAACTAGGGAAGAAAAATGTCATACCTATTGGGTTTGCAATCTTATGCAAGAGAATGAATATCCAAGACAAATTTGACAATTTAATGAAGGGTACAAGTAACCCAAGAAGAATTGGACAAGTAAACATTACCTGTTGGGTTTTATTCTAATGATGGGATGTAATATCCAAAAGGAGTTGGACAGATGTCCAATACCTAATGCCCTATTGGGTTTTCTTTCTTATGAAACATTTTGAGTAACGCAAGAAGAATGTCCAATACCTTTTAGTTTGTATACTATTAAAGGGATGAAGATATCCAAGAGGAGTTGGATGTTGTCCATTCCCTGTTGGGTTGTATTCTGTTGAGGATATTTAAGAAATTCAAGAAGACCTGGACACATTTCTATTCCCTGTTTGGTAGGATGAAGATTACCAAAAGGAATTGGGCGGGTGTCTGTTGTCTTATAACTTGTTGTATTCTGATGAAGAGAAAAATAAACTCATGAAAAATTGGACAAGTATCCATTACCAGTTGGGTGGGATGTATGTATCCAAGACGAGTTGGACAGGTGTCGTAATACCTGTAGAAATGTACTCTGATGATGAGTTTTAAGTTACCCAAGAAGAGTTGGACAAGTGTCAATTACCTGTTGGGTGAGATGTAGATATCCAAAAGGAGTTGGACAGGTGTCCATTACCTGTTGGGTAGTATTCTGATGAGGAGATGCAAGAAACCCAAGACGAATTGGACATATGTCCATTACCTGTTGGGTGGGATGTAGATATCCAAGAGGAGTTGGACAGGTGTCCATAACCTGTTGGGTAGTATTCTGATGATGCAATTCAAGAAACCGAAGAAAATGTGGACAAATGTTCATTACCTGTTGGGTGGAATGTAGATATCCAAGAGGAATTGGACAGGTGTCCGTTACCTGTTGGGTGGTATTCTGATGAAGCAATTCAAGAAACCCAAGAAGAATTGGACAAGTGTCCATTACCTGTTGGGTGGGATGTAGATACCCAAGAGGAGTTGGACAGGTGTCCATTTCTTGTTGGGCTGTATTCTGATAAAGTGATTTAAGAAACCCAAGAAGAATTTGACAAATGTCCATTACCTGTTAGGTGGAATGTAGATATCCAAGAGGAATTGGACAGGTTTCCATGACTTGTTGGGTGGTGATCTGGTGAAGGGCTTTAAGACACCCAGGAAGAATTGGACAAATGTCCATTACCTGTTGGGTGGAATGTATATATCCAAGAGGAATTGGTCAGGTGTCCATTACCTGTTGGGTTGTATTCTGATGAGGAGATTCAAGAAACCCAAGAAGAATTGGACAAGTGTCCATTTCCTGTTGAGTGGGATGTTGATATCCAAGAGGAGTTGGACAGGTGTTCATTACCTGTTAGGTGGTATTCTGATCGATGAAGCAATTCAAGAAACCCAAGTAGAATTGGACAACTGTCCATTATCTGTTAGGTGGGATATAGATTTCCAAGAGGAGTTGGACAGGTGTGTAATACCTGTTGGGTCTTACGTCCTACCCAAGGGGTAATATGCACATGCCCAATTGCTCTTTGGTAATTTAAACAGGTTTTGGACACTTGTCCAAAGCCCTTTGGATACTTCATTCCACCCAACACCTAATGGACATTTGATAATTATTTATCGGACATGACGCAAAATGGCTCTCCTTTAATACTTATTTTTTATTATTCAAGAAAAGTTGAGCAGAGTCTGAGATGTGTTGAGTTTTGCTAGCATAATTCAGTTATTTACATTTCGGTTTCAATATATTTAGGTTTCAATATATTTCAATATTAGATATTTTAAAATATACAGGTGTATATCTTAATTGCTAAGAACAAATTAGTTAGGTGTTACAATAAAAGAGCTATATCACAGAAATTGACAAAAATGTGTGATCAAAACCAATGGTTTTCAGTCTTGTCTGAATTTACCAGCAAACATTAAAAATATAATAAATTTGGAATGAATAATAAACAATAAGAAAAAACCCAATAAAATATGGACATTGGGATTTATATCCAATAAGATTTGGACAGTTACTACCCAAGTAATGCTCTCTCGTATGTACACTTTTTTGGTATCAAACGAGCAGTATCTAATAGGACTTAGACTTGATGTACCCAATACATAACCAAATGTGTGTCGACAGACGTACAGACGGACGGAATTAACGATTACTATATACCCTCCCGCTTTTCAAGCGAGGGGTATAAATATGTAAAGAAAGCCGTAAAGTTATTAAAACAATTTAATTAGAGGAATTTCCCTTCCAACTGAATGTTGATTGAGAAAAATGTATGATGTTTTTGATTTTCAACAGATGTCAATGCTGAGTTGAAAACACCCTCAGATTTGTCGGAAAGTTGAAGTTATTGTGAAATATTTCGAAGCAAAGTAATAGTATAACATTTCAAGTTTTCATGGACGCAACGAGTTATTTACATGACGAAAAAGTTACAAATATAGGGCTGCACCGATGCGATTTATGTGTAGCACTTCAAAAAGGTAAAAATCCTTACGTCGCGGGTTCGAATCCCACTGCGGGAGGTGGAGACCAGTCATTCGGATGAGACCGTATAAACCGAGGTCCCATGTCGCAGTAGGTGCTGGCACGAAAAAGAACCTCCCTGCTCAATGGCCCTGAGTGCCGAGCATAGAACAAAATTTGCAGCTCTCCACCGGCAAGTGGTGGCGTCTCCATATGAGTGAAAAATTCTCGAGAGAGACGTTAAACAATATACAATCAACCAATCAATCAAAAAGGTAAAATTGACCGTCACGTGATCAATGAGTTCATGTGACATCGTAACATATTTATATATAGCCTAGGAAACTCTCTATATGAATTGGTCGTATTATGTATAAAACTTAAAAATAAAACTTAAAATCGACCTTGCAATGCAGTGTTACGTGTTAAACGCATTTAAAGCTATGAGAAGCCTTAACAGTACTGCGAATTTAAATACTGCGATATTGTTTATTGTTGTTTTTTTTGTGAATAGCAGACGGCAGTTAACCTTTTCTTCTTGTTTATCTACGGGATGTACACCTTATTGACAAAAGAATTGTTTACTTGAATAGTAAGAAATCAAACAGGAAATTAACAAAATAAAAAAAAAACAAGGAAATAATTGTCAATTACACGATTACTGATGAAAACAAACTAGATTGCATACATGTTTTTCTAAAATTTAAGGTAAGCTGCAATTTTTTAAGTGATGATTAGTATTTGATATAGCGAACTTTCAGTAAAATTTTGCCAAAAATGCACATAAATTTAAACATAAAAAGTTTAATAAAGTATTAATCTTTCATTCCTTGTTTAAATCAATCATTATGATATGAAATGAATCTTTCCGCATGTACAATTTATTGTTGTCTGAAATATAATTTAATTTAAACGTTGCTTTTTTAAACAAAACAATAGGGTTTGGAAACTTACATATATTTTTTTCAGATATACGTCTGAATTAAAGTAAGATATGAAATTCATACACATTTTGTTATCATGCTGTGCATTTTGTCTGAATAAAGGCTATGATTTTTTTTAAATAATTCATTATAGTATATAATATAATGATTCTTTTATCGATAAGACCCAACAATGGCAAAAATACATATGTATCGTATCTATCATAATTTTAATGAATGTTTAAAAATAAAGCTGATTTACACATGCATGAGAAGATAGGCATAATCAATACTTTTTTATCATAATGGAATTAAAATGAAACCCTTGAGCAAAGGATACGTTTTTATTTTCATAACAAAAAAAAACAATTGAATGATCTCTTTATAATTCTGCATACATAAATATATTTCAAACAGGGTTAATAACATGTGAGAAAACAAAAATGAACTGGTTTGAAGCTCAGGAAAATTGTAAACAAAGAGGAGGTATTCTACCAGATACAGAAGATATAACGAATTCCCTAAGCTGGGCCGGGAAGTATCGACGGATTTCACTATTGATACAGATTTTAGGTAATTAAATAAAATAAGATATCCATCAATATTTTTAGTATAATTGTTTCCTTTATATACTTTAGTTATCTTGTTCTATACGTTTGTGGATTTTAACATGTAAATATTGTGTAAAGATATACAAGTACATTAGTGGTTATTTTCAATAAATAGTTCATCACTTTCATTTATATTTTTTTTTTCAAATTTATAGAAGTATGAAAAAAATCAATGTTTTATGATGTTTATTATCCTTTTAGGTTGTTATGATGATAGTTTTATACAATCAACAAATGCGCATAAAATGCAAACTTCATCTGCAGGATTTTGCCAGGAGATATGTCTCTCATCTAATTTATTTGTTTTTGCCATAAAGGTATGATTGTAAAATATTGTTTAATTTCGTATCTATTAAATGGGCACGAGCATTCAGAGATCAAAATGATTTTAATTAAAATACTGTAAGTAATGTAAACAGATACATGTATTTTGATTTCATATGTTATCTATTACAATTATGTATTCAATCATAAAGTTTTGCAAATTCTATTGTTATGTTTTATTCTTAGGACTTTGAGTGTAGATGTTTAGAACAAATACCACAGAAAGGGAAGGTTTCCACATCATTATGTAATGCATCTTGTGAGTGGGGTGAGGAGCCTTACTTTGATGACTGTGGAGGGATTGAAACGTATTCTGTATTTCAATCAGGTACTTTTGTGGTGATTTCATGACTACCCGTCGGCAGGGGATGCTCACTCCTCCATGGCACCTGATCCCACCTCTAATGTTTTGGGGGTCCGTGTTTTCTCTACCCCTGTTTTGTATTGTTTTATGGACTTTTGATCTTGAATACTGTTCCTTTTGTCCATATGTTTTCACTATGTTAATATAAATGATGAAGAAAAGACATTTAAAGTTTGATTATTAGTCCCCTACCGGTGAAACCGGAGGGGACTATAGGTTTCCTCTGCGTCCGTCCGTCCGTCCGTCCGTCCGTCTGTCTGTCCCCGTCAGTCTGTCCCACTTGGTTTTCCGCACTTTTTTTCTAAACGCTTGCAGATATTGAGCTGAATTTTGGTATGTGAGTGTATCTTAATGAGTTACAGATCAAGTTCGAATTTTGCTTCGCTTCATTGATTTTTGTCAGAATTATGGCATTTTGAATATTTGTCATAATCGCTAAATTATGATCGGGTTCGAACTGCACTAACTTTCAGTTTTACCTTGGACATGACTTTTGCTTATTATAAAATGACATCCTGAAGAAAAAGTGGAACCCGGTAGGGGACATGTATTGCTTATGCAATACTCTCAGAATGCTTGCTATTATTATTTTTTATCCTGTTTTTATGTGCTTAATCAAATATACTAGTATGTTCCGTTTTCTATTTTTAAACAATATTTATAGGTTCAAAGGATGAAAGAGCTGCCGACGTTTATACAACCGCCTGTGTTGCTATTCAATGTTCTGTGCTGCCGAATTGCACATTGCACTACGAACAAAACTGTTCTCTTCTATATAAACCGTTCTGTGACACGACAGGTGCGTTATTCTGCTCATTTTAATTAACCTAGTTTAACTTTCATGACTTTAGATAAATATTTTTGTACTGAAATTATGTTACAATATGTTGATACTTGACGAATATTAAATTGAGTAACTTTCAGATTTATACACTAAACATACCTCACTAAATGCTTTATTTATGCCTCAGAATCAAACACATCAGCAACATGGATCGAATCCATGAGGATTTGTAGATCAATGTCATATTTGCCTGATTTTAGTAAAGAAATATTTCTACATGATATTAACAAGACGTGTAAGGAAATCGGTGGAAACCAGACTGAAAGATATTGGCTTGGTGTGGCAAAGGAAAAGTACATCGGGTTTGACAGAGGCAAGTTATAAGTAAAATGTATATTACACAGACGCTTTGTTAAGAGGCGTTCTTTAAGCTTAGGAAAGCTAAATATCTAACTATGCTGAAAAACTTGGGACTTTTGACTTTCAGTCTGTATATTTAACAGTCTGTTAACTTAATAGACTTTCAAGAAAAAATACAATTGAAAAGTTTTAGGAATAAATTGCCTAGCTACATTAAAATTGATCTGATGGACAACAGTATGTTCATTTAATTTCTTTTTCTGTTTAACTAAATTCAAGTTATCAATTTTTTTTAGGAAAGATACACCTACACTGCTTTTGAATTTTCACAATGATATCAACGGTCTGTTAAAAGTCAGCATTGCACAATTATTTGGCCAATATACAGACCTTACAAGCAAATACATTCTGCCATTTAGTCGAATGTCGACTGGCGTTTTTCATACAAAATACAAGGCCACTATTTTCAACATATGTGTTTACAAATCTTTCCGGATACCTGATGATGATAAGGAGAACACGGCAAATGTGCCCCGTCGACAGGGGATACTTACTCCTTAAGGCACCTGAACTTACGAAGACGCTTTCTGTACTCTCTCTCTCTCCATTCAAGTGTGAAAGGGTATGACAATATATCATAAAAAAACAATGTTTCCTGTTAAGAAATAATTAACGGCTTTTCTCCAAATTTACGGTATTTTTTAAATCGGTCCAAATTCCTGTTAATCTCCATAAAATTAACTTCAGCCATGTTGCTGCTTTGAAGAAAATAATAAATTAGTAATAACTGTAGACCAGCCCCATGTCATAATTTTACTGCTCTATTTCACTTGCATGCTTAAAGTATTTTTTAAATGCGTATTTTATTTAGAAAAAAATTTTCACTTTCATCCAAAAACATTAGGATGGATAATAAATTACCGAATTTGTATCTATATCTTTAACATCTTTCTGTTGTTTATATTGAAATGTAATGTTGTCATTGTTGATAAATATAGGTGTTCTTTATAATCATTCTGACTGGGAAAAAGATTATTTTATTTCATTTTTTCTATCTGGCTAGAGGACACTGTCATCAAAAATCAAGACAAGGTTTTTTTCATCGAGTGTCATATATGCGACAGGACTACCAAGAGCAACAATGATTGCTACGTCAGATCCTGTGAGGAGCAACTGTTCAAAAGTACACGTATTTTACTTTCAAGAATACATATGTTTGGTGTATTTTTTTTTATCATGAAAAGTATCTAATTATATTACTGATTCTACAAGTTTCTCCCTGTTTTTTCTTAAATATCTGTTGGACAAGAAGAAAAAACAAGCAAAAACAACAGTAATAAAATGAACAACAAAGGAAACCAACATTCCTGAAACAGGAACATGGCAAATTACTACAGAAGCTGATATATCATCAGTGATAACAGGAACACAAAGCATAACAAAAAGTACAAAAATCAGTGAGTGTAAATCTGTACATTCTATTATCATTTGCATTTATTTAGCTGATGTAATATATATAGAGACAATGAACAGTATTCAAGATAAAAGAACATTTTGAACAATAGAAATCGAGATCAATCCGAAACATCAAAAGTGGGTGCGATGAAGATTCAAAATCTCACGCTTTCATTAATTATTCTTTTCTTCTTTATATATAGTCTAAAAAGTAAATTTGAAATTTGAAATTAGAAATTGAAGGCAAATCCATGTTCGGTATTTTGATTATTTAAATTAAATAATATTTATACATAGATACAATTATTCATTAAGCATTTTCATTCCAACTAGATAAAAAAGAAGTACTTCAAATTGTTATCTACCTGGTGGATACTGTATTACTAGGAGGGATCATATTCATTCTACGTCTCATATATCTTCGGTTGGTGATCTTTATAGTTTAAGTAGAATAAAAATAAATCCTTTTAAGTCATGTTTGCAAATCATGTATCAGTTGTTTTCTAAGAAACATGCCATTATTTTTACAGAAATTACTCTTTATCGTTATTTTCGCATTAAAGATAATACAATTTTTTTTTCTTTGGAAGGACTTAATATCATTATATCTCTTATTTTCTAATTATTTTTTATACAGAAAGAAAAAAAAATAAAAAGAATCATAAGATGAAACCAAATCAAAGCCTAAGAAACGTGGGCTATACAGACGTCGATGTCAGTACAGAAGTCGATTTACAGGAAGTCACCGGAATCATTAACCATAATTACTTTGTCCTTGAACTCCGGGAACAACCCCTTCAATCAACAGATACTTCATCTAACACGGAAACGGAGAGTCCTTATATTGACTCAAAAGAAGGTTTTTATGACCATCTCAGAGAACACAGAAAAAAGAAAGTCAACGGAAAAAATACCAATGACGAGGCAATCAAAAGTATTTCAATATCAGATCACCCATACATTGAATTTGTAGAAGTGTATGATAAACACAGAGAGACAAAATGGACAATGGAAGATAATACCAAAGATATAATCAATGATGGTTTTGCAACAACTAGTACAGCTTCAAATCATGCTACTGTTAATAGATGTTATCAATACAAAACAAATAGTACCTTTGACAAAGTATTGAACATTAAATCTAATGAGGCATGTATCAATCTCTCAAACGAGGATGGAAATATAATTTCTGAAAGATTGGATGATGATCATCCATATTTTATTCTGACGCCATAAAACTGAGAGATAGAGAAAAATTCATTGATAATTAAGGAGGTTGGTTCCTGTCATAAATAGTTAAATGAGAATTTTGTCAAAAATGTTTAAAAATCTACTCACATAGCTTAACAAAAAAAAATTGACAAAAAATGTTGCTAAGTGCGATACTTTCAGCATTACAGAGCAATTAACGTGATCCTTTTGCACTATAATTACGTTTAACATATCAATCAATTAGTTTTCAAGGGGGGGTCAAGGTCAAAGCAACGTTATTTGACGTCACAATAGCGACATTTGTTTTTTACCTGTTGACTTTTGCAACTGTGATATAGGCTAAACATTCTTAATAATCAATAACGTACACAATTTACAAAAAGATAATTTAAACATCATTATTCATATTATTATCAGTTTTATTTGATTAATGGAGTTTGTTGATATTAGAAATATCTTCCTTTGGTTGATAATTCATAGCAATTTCAGTTGTGGGAAAATACCTCGATAATATGCTGATATAAGTGCAAAAAGATAAGATAAAATTCAGCAAAGAAAGCGACTAAAATCAAGGAAATATGTTTAATTTTATGTTGACCATTAATTGTATTTTCTCGATAAAACTAAGACAAAAAAAATTAAGAAATGTTCTTGTTCCTATATAATGCTTATTGATTAGTACATTTAGATTATAATGTCATTCCAAAGTTAATTCTTATAGTTGTTGACAGGGAAGGGGTGGGGGGTTAGGCAGAATTATTGGATTCAAAAAGAAAAGATAAAATCAGTGTAAATTGTAACTAACCAAATCACACGTTTGCAATATATCAGTTTACAATCGTTAGAGTAAGGAATTTTCAGGTTAACTTGTTTACCCTGTCATAATCTTGAGGTCCCTGAAAAAGTTCAAAAGGTTTTCTTCTTAAAGTCGTTAACAATTTCCTAATTCTTGTTCGTCCAAGTGGACTAAGATGGTTGGGTAATTTATTTTCTAATTTTTCAGTTTTAAAAAAGAATGTTTTTTTCTTCAGGTGAGCCTTACTGCCTCCGAGTGTCTGATTTATCATGTAATTAATTTTCACGATAATTATCCAATCATTAATCCTAAATTATGTGAAATCAAGTATTAAAAACAGCACTGCCTCTCAGTACTTTCAGTTCTTTGATGAATTTCCTTATTGGCTGCTAGCTTCTACGGGCTTAGTGGCTGCTGTTATTGGCTGCTAGCTTCAGCCTGGTATGTGCTGCAGCACTAAATGTGAAAGCGTAGAAACCATAGAACAAAAGGCAAGAAAAGTCAGGAGCAGTGGACTTGTAGAAGAGTTATTAAATGACATGAAGAAATTTGGACAAAAACTTTCTGAGACAAAATTCAAAAAAGAAAGAAACATAACAGAAATAAAATATATTTATAAGACAATCAGAGACATACGCTGGCCACTACGCTACAGGGGCCCTGATGAAGTGCGGAATTTAAATCATGTTTGATATGACCATTGACTTAGGGACTTCAGGAATTTCTTGAAGAGATACGAAAGTTATGATTTAAAATTATATTTTTAAGGTATAGAATGCCTTTGCTCCATAATTTTGGAAATTAAATTATGTATGTTTGTATGCAAACTTTGAGGATTAACTTTCATAAATATGGAGCGAAGGCCCACTCATATCGAAAAATAGTGTTATGGTGTGAACAATGACTCGTTTTGTCCTCTTTCGTTTATGATAATTAATTCATAGGCAAATAACTTCAATCGTCATAAGAATTGTGCAAGTTGTAGAGAATTTACATAAAGTATACTTAATTGTTAGATAAAATATTAAGGAAAATTTTGATATAATTGAGATTTAATTTTTCACCTTAATGTTTGTTGCGCTATGGGCTTATATCTCGTCCTGTTCACCCATCTCCTTTGCCAGTGAAAAAAGGGATTTTGACAATTAATCTGCACTAAAAGAATAGAATTAATTATACCGACATACTGTAAACCAATTATAATTCGCATCATTTTTTATTTGCAATTTTTCCGTTTAAAATCATTCGCAACTGAGGAAACTGATCAGAAATTGTTTACTACCAATTTAAAGCAGAAGAAATGGTATATATGCGGCGATAAGTATTTGCGAGTAAAAGTAGGTTGCTAAATTTCTTACACATGAATAAAAGTTGGTTTACAGTATACAGTATGTCTATGTTAGACTAAAAATAAATTTGGAAATTCCAAACTGATATAAATCAAATAGGAAAATTTTAGCCTTTTCACTTGCAAATGACACCCACTCATGTGACATAACATTCAGGCACTTGGAATCTTGATTGATGGTGGGATTGGAGTGAGGGGATGCTGGAGAACTGCTTCTCATCATACTTCATGAACGTAAATATTTACGTTAAACTTTACTTTATTTTAAAATGTTAATTGAAAAGCTATCCCTGTTCTGTTTGATTACCTAAACGTCTTTTTGCAAGTAAAATATCCAACTGACGGGCAAGTATGAAACAGATGTGTCAGTCTCTGTGGAATCAAGCTCACCAGGATTTATCGTATCAACGTAGGAATAGATTAAGAATACGTCGTCAATATATCTAAATGTCTTTCGTTAAAAGTATAGATATATTCAACTTTGTAAAGATTTTCATACCATTACCAGAGTTACTGAGTAATTTTACTGTGCTTAGCAGAAATAAAAAAAATGCTTACTTGGACATCTGAATCTGCTGATCAAAAGATCAGCCCCATAAAATTTGCAAATTAAAACTACACATTTCTGGCTGATAAATTTATCAGTAAACTTCTCCGCGAACTTTTCTAAATACCCTTGTAGACACAGAATTATTTATTGTATATTGTAAACCTATAGGGTTTAGCAGAGACATATTGTGTGAACATTTTAAACTTAGACAATATTAATAACATAATCATTTTTAGTTTTTAGCAGTTAAAATAAAATGAGATAAAGGTTTATTAAATCAGAATGGATATTATAAGTGACGCAGATTGGGTGACTTTATAGTTGGAAAGAGGACTTTATTCTGTAAACAATTATTATCTTGTCAAAACAAATTGGATTTTGGTGTTTTTCAAATGCACTAAAATTTGTTAGATCATTTTGTAATGAAATTGATCCGAATAGACCAATCAAGCCCATCGATAGTAAGTTATAAAATTTGAACGGAAATACAATGGTATTATTAAGAGTTTTGACTAAGAACAATAAAATTGGGAACTTTGAAGTAAGTAAGTAAAAGAGCTTAAGGCTAGAACTCCTGTGGTGCAGAGATGGGGACTGAGCCCATAAATATTAGTAATGAGTGTTTACCTGTATTAGAGGGCGGTGCCATGTTGGGGTTAATAGGTCAACGGACAGACCTACGGACAAAGCCTAGGTGGTTAGTGATGGTGAATTAGCCTGATGGTGAATTAGCCAATGAAATATATATTTTATATCTGGGACCATGGATACCCACTGAGCACAAAATGCCCTGTTTTAGTCAGAAAAGAGTATTCCCGTTTCTATTCCCGTTTTTATTCCCATTCCCGGTTTTATTCTCAAACTATTACATGTACACTTCTTTGGCATTTTATTATTCTGGGAATCATTCTTTTGGACTTTTGTTTATCTATGTATTTGGAGTTCAGTCTTAAACTCTTTATATTTTGGACGGATCCTTTGGACATCTATATAAAAAGTGTATTGGTCTTTTTTTGATCATATTTCAGAATATTTCTAAAACTATACGATCACGAAGAAAATTCTAAATTGGACTCATTTAATAAACTTTTGAAAACGAAGACAAGTTTTCGTCATTGGCTTACATCCTACAAGTCAATTTGGTGCTCGTTGACCAGGATTTGCGAAGTACTGTAATCAATCAACATTTGTGATCAAGACTGAAAAAAGAACTGTGAATTTAATTAATGCTAGGAACAAGGAATGGAAAAGTATTACCAAGTCAATTCGCTACTTACTACCAAGGCGATGCGAAGTATAACTAAACTGTCAAACGCGGAGGGAAAATGTGGCAAGGTAGGACGTAAATTTCTGACCCATAAGTATCTGTAGCCTGACCATATTTTGATTTTTTTAATAAGATTTTTCGGAAAAATTTTTGGCTTATTGCTTTGTTTTGCTTTAAAGGATATTTATAATTTATTCAGGAAAAGTTTCAAAAATGAAGGAACATCTGAAATTTTATGTAAAGTAAATAACTTTATATCATAGTATTGATTCCTTGTTTAAAAGAATAAAAGTAAATGATATTGGAAAATTAAAAAAAAATCATCTTAATAGTGAATTTCTACACAAGGAGTTTTGTACATATGCAGTGATGGAAGTTCGCTTGTAATCAATGTTGTTTTAAAAAAAAGAAAAGAGAAATTATGCAAAATCTGGTAATGGACAGGCAAGAGAAAATGGTAATGAAGTTCATGTCAGATTTGTTTTCACATTTTTTTTTTAAATCATTGAATTTGAAAATTGACTAGATTTGTTTTGAAGTTTTGAAATCTCGAGAAAAGTGCAACACTGAATCAAACAATACGTTGGAATTTATCGTGGACTAAATTTGAGGCATTTATTTTTTATATGACGTTGGTCTGATACCAAGGACGGTGATTACGTCTGACCCAGTGTTAATGGGCCGTCATAAGTTTTTGTACTTATCCTGAGTTTAATTCGCTGTGAGGATGCGATTGTGAAAAGGATAGTGCCGTGGTTATGTTTTGAGTATAAATACTGTGGATATCACAAGAAGTCGTGGAAATGAGGAATACGACAGGTGATAGCAGTCATTTGGAGATGCTTATAGATGAAGAAAGCGTTGGAGACT
This sequence comes from Saccostrea cuccullata, assembly GCF_032062105.1. Taxonomy (NCBI): domain Eukaryota; kingdom Metazoa; phylum Mollusca; class Bivalvia; order Ostreida; family Ostreidae; genus Saccostrea; species Saccostrea cuccullata. The sequence continues at coordinate 12,358 of NW_026918487.1, read as the reverse complement.
AATGATATTTACTGATATGTGTTGTACTTTTGAATGAATGTACCTACAACTAATAAGTCAATAACAAATTCTGACGCTGAGGAAAAAACATTTTTTTTATTTGGAATTCACTAATGGACTCAAATTTAAACTTAAAAGTACGGGATACACTGATGGCTTCTAATTTGCAATTGAAGGGCGATACTACCGCCTTGAGTGGTGTTGATTGCACTCCGTCATCTACTTAATCACCAGGACTGTATCCGCTGGTTGAGCTTGAAAAGTAACACGGTGACGTATGTTACTTATATTAATGTGGAATATAACTAAATTTTGATCTATACCTAAGTGTGGAATGAGAAAATGGATTCCAAAGCGAACAAGTTTAGCGAGGAGAAGTGAAGGTTCCAGTAGTGAACGGTAGTAAAACCATATATCCACGTAGAGTTGTTAGGTGGACATATATTGGACACATATATTGGACTTATATAATCAATGTAACCGTATATATTGGACTTTAATTCGGAAACAAGAAGAAGACGTCCGCGAATTTCCTATGCTGTGCGACTACTGTATGCAATTAACAATAAAGACATCGTGACTATTATCTTCGAAGACTTTGAATTTTGTTTAATAAAAGGTAAACAGTGCCGCGGGATTACTTCTTACCTTGTGAACGAAATAATTTGTGACTAAGTTTAAATTTTGTTCCGGATCTAACAGAGAAATTTCCACTCGCCAGGGAAATTTCTTAGTGTGTGGGGACGAATGTATACCTATAGGGTTTAGCAGAGACATATTGTGTGAACATTTTAAACTTAGACAATATTAATAACATAATCATTTTTAGTTTTTAGCAGTTAAAATAAAATGAGATAAAGGTTTATTAAATCAGAATGGATATTATAAGTGACGCAGATTGGGTGACTTTATAATTGGAAAGAGGACTTTATTCTGTAAACAATTATTATCTTGTCAAAACAAATTGGATTTTGGTGTTGTTCAAATGCACTAAAATTTGTTAGATCATTTTGTAATGAAATTGATCCGAATAGACCAATCAAGCCCATCGATAGTAAGTAATAGAATTTGAACGGAAATACAATGGTATTATTAAGAGTTTTGACTAAGAACAATAAAATTGGGAACTTTGAAGTAAGTAAGTAAAAGAGCTTAAGGCTAGAACTCCTGTGGTGCAGAGATTGGGACTGAGCCCATAAATATTAGTAATGAGTGTTTACCTGTATTAGAGGGCGGTGCCATGTTGGGGTTAATAGGTCAACGGACAGACCTACGGACAAAGCCTAGGTGGTTAGTGATGGTGAATTAGCCAATGAAATATATTTTTATATCTGGGACCATGGATACCCACTGAGCACAAAATACCCTGTTTTAGTCAGAAAAGAGTATTCCCGGTTTTATTCTCAAACTATTACACTTCTTTGGCATTTTATTATTCTGGGAATCATTCTTTTGGACTTTTGTTTATCTATTTATTTGGAGTTCGGTCTTAAACTCTTTATATTTTGGACGGATCCTTTGGACATCTATATAAAAAGTGTATTGGTCTTTTTTTGATCATATTTCAGAATATTTCTAAAACTATACGATCACAAAGAAAATTGTAAATTGGATTAATTAAAATTAAACTTTTGAAATCGACGTAAGAATTGTCATTGGCTTACAATATTTAGGGACAAAGCAATGTCGAAAAATGAGTGCTTTGTTGCAACCACTATTGAAATAACGACCACTATTGAAATAATTATATCAATAGTGGATGAGAGTGCATTTCAATAGCAAACATAGTTAGTAACCACTATTGAAATGTGACCACTATCGAAATAATTATTTCAATAGTGGGTAAGAGTGCATTTCAATAACAAAAACAGGTAATACTCACTATTGAATTACGACCACTATTGAAATAATTATATCAATAGTGGTTGAGAGTGCATTTCAATAACAATTTTAAATATTAACCACCTTTGAAATACGACCACTATTGAAATAATTTCTTCTATGGTGGGTGAGAGTGCATTTCAATATGATAACCATAGGATTCAACCACTATTGAAATACGACCACTTTTGAAATTATAATTTAATAGTAGGGAAGAGTGCTTTTCAATATGATTACCATAGGTTTCAATCACTACTGAAATACGACCAGTATTGAAAGAAAATTTTCACCGCGTAATTTTTTTATCCAAAATTTCACAAAAATTGGATTTGGGGTGAAAAATATATAGGTTAAAATTAAGGTGTGTAAATTAATAAGGATGGTTTTAGTGAGGCAAAATTTTGAACATCACAAAAGGTTAATAATTTCTTTATATTCTAGAAATTTATTATTTGCATCATTTTCAATTTAATTTAAACAATATTTTATTATGAAAAAACATAATTGGATCATTTTCAATGAAATCAGACCTAAAATATATACCAATCCATCATCCATATATGGTTTTTATCATCTGTCCTTAAAAAATTCTTTTTTTTAAAAACGCTGGCCCAATCGTTGTACACCTGCATATGTTCATTATGTTCAGTATTCAATATTGGGCCAACGTAAGTCCAACGATGCAGAACCAATGAAAAAGATAGTAATTTCTGCGAAAATTACATACATCGGGCCAATGTAGGCCCAACAATGTAAAACCAATGTATGTTGTCACGACAACTTATGTGAGATTAAAATACATTGGGCCAACATTGGCCCAACAACGAATATGCTGATATTGCCACTAAGAGATAATATCTAACATTGGCCCAATCATGTTATATCAACACCAACCTTGACCCAACAGACCGTTACTCTACCAACGTTGGGCCAATATATGAATGCTGACTGGGTAGATAGTTATTGAAATTATACATTTACATGTATAATTAAAAAAGTGATTTAAATATTAATTCTTTTTGGAAATTGCTGATAATTCTTCAAAACTAAAATGTTACCATAATCTAATCCACATTAAAATCTTTCTTTCAAAAGTGAACATTATTTCAATAGTGGTTGCAACCTATGTTTGTTATTGACATGAATCTCACCCACTATTGAAATAATTATTTAAATAGTGGTAGTATTTCAATAGTGGTTATCACTTATGTTTGTTATTGAAATGCACTCTCATCCACTATTGATATAATTATTTTAATAGTGGTCGTTATTTCAGTAGTGGTTGCAACAGTTCTTTCTTGAACATTCAAACTCTTCCTTTGTTAAATCAAAACTAAATCAGCAATTACATTTTAAAGAATATATTCTTCTAAATATCTTTCTAACACAAATTTTAAGCATGCTCCAACAACTACACATAACAAATCTATGATTAGTACACTTAACACAAATATACAAGAAGAAAAAATAACAGTACTGTATATCTAGCTATGCAACCTTAACACATTCATGCAACCTTTTAATTAATAACAATAACTTCAAATAATTTAATTAAGGTTCTCAGTACTAGTGATGTACAGATTGAAATACATGTGTATTTTAATGAGGTTCAATGAAACAAATGAAAAATTACTTAAAATACATAAATAATTAAAATAAAACATGAAGTATAGCTGTAAAAATGAAAGAAGAAAAAAATCATAATACATTTTATTAAAATAAGGCAATTATATACCAGTCATAGAATATACAAGTACAGTAACATGTACGTGTACGGATAAAGGTATCTAATTGATTAAAAATTCATGGCAGATCTCATAAGTATGGGAGGGCTCAGGATATTAATAAATTTTCCTCAGATACATGTTGAGAAATTTGAAAATTAATCCTTCAGTCTTTTTTAAGAAAGTTCAAGTTAAACAAAATAGTGATATCAGTAAAAAGCACTTGATAAAAGAAAAATAAAAAAAAGACAAAAGAAACAACATGAACAAATATTTGTAAAAAATTAAATTAGAAAAAAAAAAATCTCAATATCATACATGAAATTGTTTACAAAATTACTCAGTTCCAAAACATTTTTAATGCCTCATGAAAAGTTAAAATGTAATTACTGAAAATTCTGTAAAATTGTGACATAATTCTACGTCTTTCATTCATACTGTAAAAACTATACTCTTTTATTAATCCTTCATCATAAGATATACTTTACTTCCTTTGGAACCTGACATAAATACCAATCATTCAATTTGCTGCCATAAACTATGGACGGAAATTGACACATTAAGTGCAAATTAAAATAAAAATATCCTACAACATACATGTATTTCAGTATCACAGTTCTGCTTTAGGTACACATGCACTAAGACTAATAATCATTTTATCGTGAAGCAATGCCATCTTTCCCCCAGAATTCCTTGGTGCGTTTCTGGGCTCTCTCATAAACCTCTGACGCTAGAGAGCAGCTAGACGCTATAGACCTGGCTGACAGAGATAGCACATCATCATCTATCCTTGGTATGGGCAATCCTGTAAAGAGAAAAAACATGAAGAACTAGAAATAAATATTTTCCAGCTTTGTTATATACATAATTATGTTCAATCATTTATGGCAAAAACTCTTTATTAGCGAGACATATTTTTCACGAATTATTGTTTTCCTCTATATAATCATAAGGAATACTTTTAAACGAGAGAAGGAAATTTTCGCGAGCTAAATGTCTCGGGTAATAATGCGAAAATAAAACATGATTTACAGTATTATTCTAATGCTTTTATAAAAATTTGTGAAAGAGTTTGTAATGTCCATGTATTTAATTTTATAAATTCTCCAGATGCAACAATATAGTCACTAACTTTAATTTGTATATCAGGGAATTACTATATTGAAAAAAATAATTATAATACATATTTGTCTAAAAACCTACCATTCAACATTCTTTTCATTATACTTTCCCTCCATTGATAAACAAAGATGAGAACTACATCTCTTATGTGTGTGCAATCCTAAGATTATAAAGCCATTTCCTTACATGTACAGTCTTTTTGAATATTTGTACATTAACAAAGCTCACCTCCTTCAATGCCCCATGACATGGGCTTGTTGTAGGTCTGTCCGTATCCCTCGTTGATTGCCTGCTGTGGTTCAAATTTTGTCGGCTTTTTGCCTTTTCTTGCTGGCTTTTCCCCACCACTTACAGCTGAAAGAACAAATTAAATTTAAAGTCATATACATCAGATATTTCTCTTTTTAAAAATATCAGTTTTCAAGTATACATTGTCAAGTCATAAGTTATCAAGTAAAAAATACCGTAAATCTGGAAATTTTTGCTGTAGATAAATTTTTTAGCAAATTTGCAAGTTCATAACATTCGCAAAAATATTTTTCTTAAAAATAAATTATCAATAAGAACTGTAAACAAAGCAGTGGTCAATCGCAAAATTTTAAAAAGTAAAAATTCATCAACAGCATTTTGACCCGAATTCGCAAAAAAAAAAAGTGACATAAAATTTTCCAGATTTATGGAACATATATTATTTAAATTTTATTTCTTACCTAGAATATTACATTTTATAATTATAAAAATTTTGTTACAAGAGAAATGGTCGCGAAATTAAGTAAAAAGGAACCAATGTTATTGTATTTGAATTCACTTAATTTTACTTTCAAAATTTATTTAAAGGCAAACTAATACTCGAGAACTTTAAATACAGTCCAAAATTTTATAATTAAGAGGTACAAACCTTCAATGGTTGGCCTGATCTTGGCTGGGCTGTCTACAAACACTGTCTCTAAAGGTTTGTCTACGCTGACTTCATCGTCTCGTAAGATGTGGGTATCCTTGGAGGGAAGGCCAAATGTGGGCGATATCGAAATAGGGACTTGTGTAGCAACAAAAGGCTGAATTTAAAAAAAATAAGTTTATTAGATAAAAAGCAGCAATGTAAATTAATCAGAAGTCAGGGCCATTCAAGAAAGATCACTACTTGTAAATGTATAATGGAGAAAATTAATGTATTTGTCTGTCCGTTTCTCAAAAAAGTCTTGTACTATGCAATAATTCCTATAATATCCTGAAAAACCACATGATGTCCTTAGATAAATAACAGTTACAGTGAAACTAGTCTGATCTGGATGTTGTATTATCTAAAATCTTGCTTATTATGATGTACACTTAAAGTTTATTTCAATAAATTCTTTTCTTCAATATGTGTAATTCAGAAGGTTGTCTAATTCTTTGGAACCAGTCATGTCCAGTTTATACTGTTTTACTGTATTTTCAAATTACAGGTACAGGCTTTTAGATTTATTATATACCCATCAATTTCCTTGTTTTTGTTACTGTTAATTTTACAGAGTTTGATCCGATTTTCCGGATCACCACACTGTGGTTTTCTGAATCCATATCACCACTCTCTGAAACTGATGACGTAGTACGCAGAAATATGACGTTATTTTTCTTGCGCTTAAAAAAGTCCCTTGTTATTATGCTGTGTTTAATGGATTAATATTTTCCAATTTATCTCTAAAGGTTTATTTAAATATATTTAGCCAGTTATAAGGGGGTATATAATAAATCTATTATTATAACAGTAACTTGATCCAAAGAGCCGTATCACGTCTTGTTGACAGGCGCAGATCATCAGATCAAACTCGACACTTCGCGTCTCGTTAGATCTGATGATCCGCGCCTGTCAACTCAACGTGATACGACCCTTCGGATCAAGTTACTGTTATAATAATATATATATATTTCTCAACAACAACTCACACACCATGTCCAAATAGTCATGAAAAAGATTTTTGGCATCTTCATTTAATAATAAATTGATAAAATTGATGTAATACCGTTGTTTGACTTTGACCAGCCACAGGTTGAAATCTATCACTGCTGATAATTGTACTGACTTCATCATCATAAACATCTGAAAAAAAAATACACCAAGTCACAAAGTTATCAGTGAAAATTCTTCTAATCATAACAACTACCTAGTGTTTGTAAGATTTGAACTATTTTTTTTATCAAACAGGTATTATAAAGACATTGTAAAAAATGCTAGAATTTATATATCATTATTTTAAAGAATGTTTTACAGAAACAAAACAATTAAACAATTTCGATAAATTTTTATTAAATGCATTTGTATTTTTCATTGTGATACAATTTCCAGAATATATTATTTTCAATTCAATAATGATAAATCTATAAATGAAAGTGATGCAATACAGTTTACAAGTGCTACAATATATAGCAATGTTCTTTTCTTTTTAAGTACATGTAATACATGTACGAAACATATTAAAAAGAAAATTGGTTTTATTGATAAATTACCTTGTGGTGTGCACCATGACCTGCTGACCTTCATCTGGGATGATTTCTCTGGCCTTGGGGGTGAGGACAGGATGGCCCCTCCCAGTACTGGTGTGGTCCTGTCCAGGTGATGTCTAGCACCAGCACTCTTTGACCTGAGTTTAGGGGTGGGGATTCTGCCTTTGTCAGAGGAGAGTTCTGGTACAGGGGTTAGGTCACTGTTGATAAAGAAATGTACATTTTCAGGAACAAATCCATTTAGAACTTCATACTGTGCAAAACTGACAGCTTAATTGCAGTTTCCATTCTATTCAGACAAACAATTGTTTTCCAAACACAAAAATATTCAAGTAAGTCCAATGAACATTAAATTTTCACACAAGTCGTAACGAAAAAAATCTAAATCAATTTTCAACCACACTTAGTCTCCCTTCCCTCTTTTAGTAATAATTCATACATTTACCCCTTACAGCATTTTCCCCTCCCACAACCGATTTTCTTCCTACCTGACATCTTCCTCTTCTCTCCTCCTCCTGCCCCTCTGCTTCTTCCTTCCTCTTCGTATTTCAGTCTTTTGAGGATATATATCAGATCTGGAAATATCTGACCCCACATTTGACAATAAAGACACATTATCTTGGTCTGCTTCCCTGTTCATAATAAAAAAAATATCTCAATCAAACAATTTGCTAATATCATCATTCTTTTATTTATATATTTTTATACTAGGACTATACTCAAGTCTCAAATTCAGCTGCTATGAAATCACTAAATTTTTTTTATTATTATTTTTTTTTTTTGGGGGGGGGGGGGTTAATTTGTTTTGTTTTTGGGGTATAGAGAAAATAATATTTAAAATAACAGAGGAAATTCTATCTTATTTTGAAGTTTAGTTCATATTTGTGTTTTGATTTCTTTATGCAAACCCCTTTCCACCTGTTCAATACCATACAATTGTACCTTGCTTCCTCTCTCTGCCAAGCCTTCTTCCTCTGTTTCCTCTGCTTACTTCCCTTGGTGGCTGTGAGGTCTAGATGTTTCTCTGGTACAAAGTCCGGCTTTCCTGCTTCTTCATCTGATCCCTCATGAGCCATCATAGATATGTCATCCCCATTTCTACTGGCCATTGCTCTGTACAGAAATAAATCAGAGAATATTTTTATATGAATTGAAACCAAAAAAAAAGACAGTTCATATCTGAATCAAAAATTTTATAGACATACAAGGATGTATGGATTTTTGAGTAAAAATATCACAGTGACTGTAAACAAATTTTCAACTGTCAAAAATTCAATCTGATATTTTTTTCCCAATCAATTGCCTGTCACAAATATTGAAAAAAATTGTTCTTGTGTAATCATTAACTGGTATAAAGCAACAAATAAATGAAAAGAATGACTGCTAAATTAAATAAAGAAATATACCCAAGTACATATATAATATATACTACGAAATAGAATCAAACCATTACAACCACACTATATTCATATAATGAGTATTGGTTCTATTTTTGTTCAAAAATTGATCTACCAATTAAATTCAAGTATATCTAGAAGAAACAGAAAATGAAGGATACAATCACTGAGAATGGGTGAATACATACCCCTGTGAACTACTCTTAGAATAGCGAAATAAACTAGCAAAATTCTAAACTATCAAATGTGGCTTTATGCCATCCTACAAAGTAGTTCAAACTTGGTATACATGTCCAAGTAAATGTGCTAGAAGATAAACATGCAAGCTTTATACATGTAACCATGATAACTTGCAAGAAAGTCTGAATACATTGATAAGATATGTTTATGTTTGCTTCCGTACAGAACTATACCTATTTATAAGGTCTCTATTTATGATATATCTTCCATGCTCTCTATTGAGTAAATACAGAGTAAAAGGAAGGGAAATCTATGATCTACTGTCTACATGGACATACACTTTAAGTGGCTTGACTGTTTCTTTGGTTTGTCTGGAGTCAAAATTCTTGGAACCTTGTAATGGTCTACTCTCCACTGCTTCAATACCCACAATCTTAGTTGATGCTTGTGTTTCTTTATTCTCTTTTTCAAGAGACTGTACTTGTTGAGTTTTGGGATCCAGTTTATCAGGACAATGACTAGGGTTTTTATTCTGAGATTTTTTACTATCAATTTTTTCTGGTAAAGATTTTGATTGTTGTTGTGTCTGATTGCTTTCCTGCCTAATTTCAGTTTTATCAATTTTGGTTTGGTTGGGGCATTTTAAGTCTAGATCTTTGTTATAGATTTTTATTTGGGATTTGCTTGCCTCCTTAGCAACTACTTTTCTGTTATCAGTATTTGTCAGTGTGAGCTTTGTTTTCTTAGAAACTGAAGGTTTGTCAGTATCCATTTTTGTTTGTGTTGGTTTTGCTTGTTTATCCCCTGGCTTTTCATTATCAGTATTTGCTTCTTCAGCTGTTTTTAACTCCTGCCTGAAAGTTTGCATGTACACATAAGTATGTGTATTCTTTTAATTGTAAAAATGTGTTTCTAATTATGCAATGTATAATTCTGCAATGTCTAATTAAAATATTAAGAAAATATGCATTTTAATAATCATTCAACAAACACTTAAAAATACATTAAAAAACAGTTTAATTTGTACATGCATGTATTGCAGCATATTTACCCTGAAATTAATTGAATACATGCTGAGCTCTTATTGATAAATCACACAATCCATAAAATACACAAAAGTGAAATTTGTGAGCAAAAATCAAACACAAAAGCAATGTTGTACTTGAAATATTAGATGCTTACTTTGCTCTTTCCCTGGCACTCAATCCAGACTCAAGTGAGAGAGCTGAGAGTGTGCTTGTTCCACTGCGAGTGGTGCTCAGACTGTCCCAGGCTTGGGTCTGTTGAGCAATGAGCTGGACCAGGTGCTCACGAGAGAAGTGAGTTCCCTGGGCTCGTTTCTTGTACTCAGCAGCTTTCTGTCGAAGCTCGATAACTTCAGCAAACCAGTTAGACAAGGCTGGGCCACTGTTATTCAAAGGTGCACTCTGAAAACAAAAATATTTTTTAAAGTAAAATATTTAACTTTAGATTATTTAGTTGATCTTCATGAAATGTAAACTTCAGTACTGTTGTAATCTCAATCCTGGTACGTGTATATCATTTATTGATATAAAAGAATCTTTAGGAAATACTTTCTGCTTTGTTTAAAAATAAAATATTGAAAAATGTTACAGTAACTTGAAATGTTCTTCACATTGAAATGCTGCACTAAGACTTATTTTAAAAATAAAATGTATTACATGTTAGACTATGTATATTAGAAAAAAAATATTTTTCATTCAACATGAAAATTACTCTAATTGCCTACAAATTAAGTTTCATGAAATAATGTTTTGCATAGTGCATCTTTTAACAAAATGATCTGTAAATTAAATATTTGTTTACATGAACATGATGAAGACATCACATACACGTCCATATATTCATTACAGTAACTATTCAATAGCCTACCTCCTTAACCTCTTTAACTGACTTTTCTTCCTCTGACAATGCCTAATAAAACAAGCCATGATAATTTAATGAAATGATCAGATGTGAAGCTTTAATTATACTTGCTTCAATAACGTAGCCCTCTTCCATTTTTTTCCTTACGGGAAATATCTATGTTATTTCAGCTTAAATTATACTAGCTTCATTGCAAAACTACTTTGAGACTCAACTTTTCTTTCGTGTATCTCTAGCCTTGCACTCTCTTGTATGAACTTGTGAAGTACTTTATGAACTGAATTGAAGGATTAATGCTTTGATTTAAGGATATACAAGAATGATTATTATTAGAACACACCAAAAACCATTAGAACAAAAAAAACAAAAAATGCAATGTGTATTTCATTTATCTGTTCACCTCCCATCCAAGATTTTATGAGAATAAAAGGTATACTTAATGTTCTATATTCAAGTGCCTTTGGCACAAACAGTGATGCAATAATTTATGAAATTCAATACACGTACATGTACAGTACCGACGGGACACAACCTAACAGAAACCGAACCCGGAGCGGACCCCGGGTTCGCTCTTTGGGTCCGCTCCGGGTCCGCTCGGGGTCCGCTAGGGCTGACCCCGAGTGAACCCAGAGCGGACCCAAAGCAAACCCGTAGCGGACCCCGAGCGAACCCGAAGCGGACCCAGAGTGCGAACCCCAAATTCAGTAGCGGTCCCAGAGAGCGAACGCGGGTTCGGTATTTCTTTACAGAGCTGTCAATCAGGATAAGCGATTAACCAATCAGCGCATCAACCAATCAAAATAGCGTATTGATCTGTCGAGTGGGATATAAGATCGAACGTGTTTATTTAATTCGATATAAATCTAAGCACAGTACATACAAGCAAAACATGTGAATGTGCTGTGTAAATCTATTATGATAATTAAAATATTATTTAATATTTATTTATTTTAATTCTCCGGGTTGTATTTTAGATTTATATATTTATTTTGGAGAGAGAGAGAGTTATAGAGAGACAGAGAGAGAGAGATTATAACTGTAAACTCATCATTAGACTTGATTTTAATAATAAAACCTGATGACTTTTACTTAAATTTCTATGAGTCGTCCTCCCATTACTGTACTCAAATTGTTTTCTATAAGCCTGCTGCAGCTATTTTTTTTCAAAAAATATAGGCACAGGAAGATGTATATAAAGCACTAAAAATGACCAACAGTTTTCGGGACGCTCTGTCCCTTCCTCAGGACAAAGAAAAAAGTTAAAAACCAAAAACAACTAGCACTACTACTAAACTACTAAACACTATATATTTACATAGTTATATGTTGAACTGGAAATTTATATAAACACTATTAAAGAAAGAAATCCGGACCGCTATGAAATACGTCTGGTTTATCGGGGTATACTCAGTTGAAGTGCGATTTACATAATTGAACGAATTAATTACGCTAATTAATCACGACATTTAGTAAATCGTACATTGTTTCATTCTCTCAAAAAGGGCGTAACTGTACTTGACAAAGAATAATCAGAGAAATATAATACAGAAGGGACATTTTAACATATGAATTATTATCTATATGTATTATAAATTTTGAAATGTTTTAGGACTAATTATTGGGAAAAAATAATTAATAAAGGCGTAAGGAATACATAGTTATGTTGGTTGTTCGAGAGTTGGT
>NW_026918486.1:0-14121 GCF_032062105.1 Saccostrea cuccullata | reverse complement strand
ATTGCGATTACCCCCCCCTTCCCCCCCCCAAGGCTAATTTCCCCAATATCTGGAAGTTTTTTTTCTTTACTGTTTTTTTAAATAAAGTGATCAAATTTATGTGTTATGCCTGAAATCCTTTACACCAAGAATTTCCTAAAAATACAGGAACTACTATTTTATCACTCGCAGTGTTGTCGCTGCATGTTGATTCTCATGCACGAGGAATGTTTATACCGTTCATTTTGACTCTGTGATCAGAATATGAATTTCACAATTCTAGTGAAAATAAGTTGCTGGTCATCCTAAAATATTTTCGTAATAAGTTAAATGATGAATAAAATTAAATTTTGCGTTTATGACATCTTTTAGATCTTGCATATTCCAAATGTCAAAATATTTATATTCGTACGGTAAACGTTACTACGTTCAACAAATGACATTGTAGACATAAATAACGCCATAAACGCAACATTATTTTCAGCAATATAAAAGGAAACTTTGAAATTTTTTAGCGAAAAATCTAGCGAGAAGACATACTGATTTTTTTATATCAATAGTTTTGATTTTACCTCATCTTGACATTTTGAAATTCCTGACTAATTCGTCTACGTCTTTAAAAACTTATCTAACCTTTTTAAAAGAAACTATTTTCACAAAATGGCTTTAAAACGTCATTTTTCCAAAGATTTCAATAGTAAAGCGTAAAAAATGTACTAATAACAATACTGCGTTTATAGTAATATAGCATTAAAACTACGTAGGCAAATTTTATAAAAATTGCAGATAATACGCTGTAAATTCTTAGGAAATTATATCAAATTTTCAGGATATGTTTTCTCGTAAGAATTTTTATGCAGTAAACCCGCGACCTACCTTAAGCTGATATTTGATTTTAAATGATAAAAAAAATTAATTAATGCACACTTAAGATAAAAAAAAATATTAAAGTAAGTAAATACTTTTTCTATATATACAATCTTTGATTGCATACATTATTATACATATATAGGCTTTGTTCTTCAGTAATCATCAGAAATATATGTACATGTATATAAACTGCTACATTTCACTTTCCAGAAAAATACCAATATCTTTGTGACTCGCATATAAGTGGGACATAGAGATTTGGGCTAAAATTTAACTCCCAAAAAAACTGACTTATAGGCGAGTATATACGGTAAATGATTGGTGTATATTTTGGTACCAGTATAAAATTTCTCTTACTTATCTATCACCAGTCCTATGCTGTCCTCAAACTCTTGTTCCGTGCCATTCACCTGTAAAAGATCATTGGGAATCAGCTTTTTGTTAAACTGAAATGTTATAAAGAATGAAAAATTTTGACTCATAACAATTTAACTTGTTATATCAGGTAAGTACATATTTTTTAAAACTATAGGGAATGAAAATATTAAGCATAAATCCATTTTAAGAATATAGAACACTTCAGACCACAGACTTTTGATTCTTTATCAAAATATGGTGTTCATTGATTAAAATGGTATTGGAAGAAATTACAAAATTTAATTGTGGTGTTTGAATAAATTTGTACCAGTCATCAATTTGCCGAATTTTTACACAATTTCTGGTTTAATTTCTGATTACGACATAGACCCTTTTACCTCTAAGAATGCCACAATGCACTTCAGCACTGGTGCTGTCAGTTCCATAGCAATTACTTCTATGGATTTTTTGGGCAACCAGGGAAAGGAAGAACTCACTTTGGCAAATATCTAAAAAAAATAAATAAATAAAATAAATAACATTTGAAAAAATTCAATGCAAATTTTTTTTTGGAGGGGAAAGGGGGGTGGGAAAAGTGGTGTAATAAAAAATTAAACACAAAAATTCAAAATGTAAAATCCAGCTCAAATTTACCTGAGATTCATATTTATATCTGGATTTTGTGGCCAGTTTTCCGTTCTCGATGACAAAGTTGAAGTTGATGAGCATGTTGCTGCTGTAGTTAGACGTGTTGGCCTCAGGATAATTCAGGACTGCTATATTCTTACAAGGGGTGCCCTGGTTTGGTTCTGACTGCTCTCTGAAAACAAGTAATGTCTGGTAGTGTGTATACACAATAACATGTAACATCAAGTTTGGTCACTACAGAGCTTATAATTACTCTGGAAAAATCTGCTCCACAATCATTCACCTGGTCGCTCCAGAAAATAAAGACCAGGTTCTACAGCCAATCTGAAAGTGAGTATTCCTGAATGCTTCATTCATGCACGGTCAAGGTAGGGATTACACAAATTTAAGAAAGAACCTGGTCCAAAGACTTCAACCTGTTCTCTCTTCTGAATCACAAAGGTCAGATCCAGCAGACCAAAGCCAGTTTTGAAATGTGAATCGCTAAATACATCAGCCATGCAAGTTTAATTAGTCACCATATGAATTATAGTTACTTTGGAATGAGACCTGCTTCTAAAACTGTAACAGGTAGTGTATATCCCATGATATTAAGTTAACTATTGTAACTTACTGTTTAGATGATGCCTGCAACTTCTGTTGTAGGAAATCCACCACTTGACTATTTGCTGTCAGTTTCTTCTCCGTAATTTTGTCCTTTTCTATTGATCTCACCTATTCAAAAAGTTTAAGCTTACACCCTTGTTCTTGTAATGTTAATTATAATGAATTGTTCTAAATTGCATGTGCCTATTCACATTTTCATTCACTCCTGAATTCCCCCCATGAATTACCAAAATCTTTTTGTTCATTTAACAACTCAGTTAACATTTTATTGATTTCATTGTATAACAAAGGCAAAAAACACTTGAAATAAAATATAATACTGTGTAAGTAGAATTTTTAGCGAGGATTTAATTTTGGCATTGTTAGCGAGGGTGCTGACATGGCTAAAATTGAATATCGCTAAAAATCAATTGCATATTATTTGTAATAGCTTCTTTTAGTTAGCATTTTAAAATCGCTAAAATTGCTTCTCGCTAAAAATAAAATACCAGATTTTAGTTAGAAATCGCTAAATTTGCGTCTCGCTAAAATTTCCACTTATACGGTACGTTAATATCTGACCTTGATTGTAGTATCCCCCTCCTGCAAGGTGACCATAAAGGCTACTCCATTACTGCGACAGAAGTCCTGTATGTCTTCTTGTGCCTGAAATTAGAAACGTTCCTAGATTTTGTGTCTCATTTTCACTCACAAACTTACGTCCCCATGAACAATAACTTTCTGCAAGGCATCTGTTTATTGAATCTTCTGGATAGTGTACCAACTGTTACTGTAAATGTATTATATTGGGTGTGTATGATATTTGGCGGAAATTCATGTCTCAGCAAGTTAGTGTAGATTTGATTTAGCGCTATCTGAATGTGCTTTATATAAATCTATGATAAACAAGACATTTAGCCATGTACTTGATTTAGCGGATGATGTTTTCCGCTAAAATAGCTAAATAGAATACACTGGTAAATTTAATACATTTACAGTATTTGCAACAGATTTAAATCATGATTCATCATTAAACATTTTGAAATCTTTATGTTTTTTCTTGCATGCTGTCTAGGTAGATTTTACTTTACCTGCATGCTGTCTAAGTAGATTTTACTTTACCTGCATGCTGTCTGGGTAAATTTTACTTTACTTGCATGCTGTCTAAGTAGATTTTACTTTACCTGCATGCTGTCTAAGTAGATTTTACTTTACCTGCATGCTGTCTAAGTAGATTTTACTTTACCTGCATGCTGTCTAGGTAAATTTTACTTTACTTGCATGCTGTCTAAGTAGATTTTACTTTACCTGCATGCTGTCTAAGTAGATTTAACTTTACCTGCATGCTGTCTAAGTAGATTTAACTTTACCTGCATGCTGTCTAAGTAGATTTTACTTTACCTGCATGCTGTCTAGGTAAATTTTACTTTACCTGCATGCTGTCTAAGTAGATTTTACTTTACCTGCATGCTGACTAAGTGGATGTAACTTTACCTGCATGCTGACTAAGTAGATTTTACTTTACCTGCATGCTGTCTAGGTAAATTTTACTTTACTTGCATGCTGTCTAAGTAGATTTTACTTTACCTGCATGCTGACTAAGTTGATGTAACTTTACCTGCATGCTGACTAAGAAGATTTTACTTTACCTGCATGCTGTCTAAGTAGATTTTACTTTACCTGCATGCTGTCTAGGTAAATTTAACTTTACCTGCATGCTGTCTAAGTAGATTTAACTTTACCTGCATGCTGTCTAAGTAGATTTAACTTTACCTGCAAGCTGACTAAGTGGATGTAACTTTACCTGCATGCTGTTTAAGTAGATTTAACTTTACCTGCATGCTATCTATGTAGATTTAACTTTACCTGCATACTGTCTAAGTAGATTTTACTTTACCTGCATGCTGTCTAAGTAGATTTAACTTTACCTGCATGCTATCTAGGTAGATTTCGGCCCTGAGTCCTGCTGCCCACAGATCTCTTACAATGGTCATTCTCTCCTTCAGCATGGGCTTGTGTCCAAAAGTAGTACACACCAAAATGTCATAGGCGCTAGGAGGATTCGTCTGTAAAAATGTAATAAGCATACTTTTTTGTTTACATTTTTAAAATAAGATACTGTTATTTATGGGTTGAATAAACCCCTCACATTTAATCAAAAATAATTTTGAAAAGTTAAACCAACAAGAGGCCCAGGGGCCACAGCGCTCACCTGAGCACATCAGGCTTGAATTTAACCCCCCCCCCCCCCCAGGCATTCATCATTTGAACAAACTAGAATCTACATTACCTGAGGATGATTCCACATAAATATCACTAATCATAGCTTTGAAGTACTTGAAAAGAAGATTTTAATAGGTTTCCCTATATATCCCTTTGTAAAACTTGGGTCGGCCATTTTGGCCCCACCCTAGCCCCGGGGGTCATGATTTGAACAACCTTGAATCTACACTACCTGAGGATGATTCCACATGAGTTCCATCTTTCCTGGCCCATTGATTCTGGAGAAGAAATTTTTAAAGATTTCTCCTATATACAGTACCGACCAGACCCAACCTGACACAAAGCAGTCCCGGGGACTGCTTTCTGGGACTGCGTTAGCAGTCCCACAGCAGACCCACAGCAGTCCCACAGCAGTCCCAGAGCGGTCCCAGCAGTCCCAGCGGTCCCAGAGAGCAGTCCAAGCAGTCCCAGAAAGCAGCCCCAGCAGTCCCAGTGGGCGGGGTTTATTAATTTAATGGGTGGAGCTAACTCAGAAATGAGATTTCCAATAAACAACGGAACTATAAAAGGCAGTAGAAATTGATACTGTGTAGTATGCCAGGAATCCTTACATGTACGCGAAGGTCATTTATGAACAGAACATGTACGCGCATAAAAATTGAAATAATTATTACAAATGTAATAATATTTATTGGAGGAAGAAGGCTTTCACACTTACATATACATATATGAATTACACTGAACATGAATATTTAATCACAATTCTCGGGTATATTAATTAATTCTTCTGTTATTGATACTGGTTCCCATATTTATTTTTTATACAGAAAATTAAACGTGAATTAAATATTTTCCACCAGAAGAAGCTTTAGATCTAAATAGATCTTATCATTATATTGCCAATTTAGACTATCGGGATACTCTAAAGTTAGAGTTTTCTTAAGTATTGGGGCTTGTAAAAAAATTCCGTGTTAATTTTGCCAATTATTATTTTTCAGTCATGATTATTTTTACTGACATGTCAGTTTAATCATCGTTAATGCCTAGTTCTATAAAACTCAGTTTTAAGTGTTTTATTTGTAAATGTTAGAGTGTACATCTGTAAATCACCAGAATGGGAGCTTCAGATTATGTTCAAAATTAATTAATCCCGAAAGAAATTTAAACACATTTCATTCATCAAATTTTTCGCATTAAATAAATTGAAATTAGAGTCATTGTTTACCAGCATGTTCAATGATGTGTAACACTGATACAAATACCCAAATAACATGTATCAATTTTTCTGCCCAGAGGCGATTGAAACAATGGGTGTTGATACCATCTTATAAACATTAATCGGCCAGGTAAAGACTAGCAAAACAAAAAAGAAATAAATCACAATTCCCGGTATTTTCATTTTAAAAAAAATAAATATACATGTACTCTTTTAATAACTTGTTTATTAATTAAAAGCTAGCGGTAATTCATTAATTCCCCAATGATTATTCACATAGTTTATGTTACGGGAGAATAGTAGCATAATTTTAGTTCATGGTCGTTTAATAAATTGTTGGGTTTTATTTGAGGGTTACATGGAATACTCTTTTTTAGCGTGGTCCTTATAAAATGTGTAGCATTTTTAATAAAAAACATTTTATATCTAACTGTAATGATTATTTTTAATTAGTACCAATGCAAATTTTGAGTACATATTAAAATTTAACATTAAATAATTAAAAAAGGCCCACATGTAGCTATTTTTTTTCTCATAAACTTGTAGTTTACTTTTAGGGATAAAAATTTTCTCATGAATTCCTTATTTATCAACCTTATCTTTTTTTTATTTATTCTAAATACACATTAATTTGTGTAAATATACAGTCCCTGAAAATATCAATTAACTGTAATAATCTCTACTTATTAAAAAAATGTAAAAAATTCTTGCTTATTAAACAGTTTAAACTCCTCTCTGCTGCAAGTAAACAAAACAACAGGAAGCCTGCAAATTCAGAATACACAAGGGGGCGGAGCTATCATGTCACTCAGAACCTTTTTCACACATGAGTGAACAAAGCAGTCCCAGAAAGCAGTCCCGGGGGCAGCTGGGACTGCTGGGACTGCTTTTCATAGCAGTCCCAGAGCAGTCCCATAGCGGTCCCAGAGCAGTCCCATAGCGGTCCCAGAGCAGTCCCACAGCAGTCCCAGAGCGGTCCCAAAGCAGTCCCGGGGACTGCTTTTTGGGACTGCTTTGGTGTCAGGTTGGGTCTGGTCGGTACTGTATTCCTATGTAAAACTTGGGTCGGCCATTTTGGCCCCACCCTAGCCCCGGGGGTCATGATTTGAACAAACTTGAATCTACACTACCTGAGGATGATTCCACATGAGTTCCATCTTTCCTGGCCCAGTGGTTCTGGAGAAGAAGATTTTTAAAGATTTCTCCTATATATTCCTATGTAAAACTTGGGTCGGCCATTTTGGCCCCACCCTAGCCCCGGGGGTCATGATTTGAACAAAATTGAATCTACACTACCTGAGGGTGATTCCCCATGGGTTGCTGCTTTCCTGGCCCAGTGGTTCTGGAGAAGAAGATTTTTAAAGATTTCTCCTATATATTCCTATGTAAAACTTGGGTCGGCCATTTTGGCCCCACCCTAGCCCCGGGGATCATGATTTGAACAAACTTGAATCTACACTACCTGAGGATGATTCCACTTGAGTTCCATCTTTCCTGGCCCAGTGGTTCTGGAGAAGAAGATTTTTAAAGATTTCTCCTATATATTCCTATGTAAAACTTGGGTCGGCCATTTTGGCCCCACCCTAGCCCCGGGGGTCATGATTTGAACAAACTTGAATCTACACTACCTGAGGATGATTCCACATGAGTTCCATCTTTCCTGGCCCAGTGGTTCTGGAGAAGAAGATTTTTAAAGATTTCTCCTATATATTCCTATGTAAAACTTGGGTCGGCCATTTTGGCCCCATCCTAGCCCCGGGGGTCATGATTTGAACAAACTTGAATCTACACTACCTGAGGATGATTCCACATGAGTTCCATCTTTCCTGGCCCAGTGGTTCTGGAGAAGAAGATTTTTAAAGATTTTTCCTATATATTCCTATGTAAAACTTGGGTCGGCCATTTTGGCCCCACCCTAGCCCCGGGGGTCATGATTTGAACAAACTTGAATCTACACTACCTGAGGATGATTCCACATGAGTTTCATCTTTCCTGGCCCAGTGGTTCTGGAGAAGAAGATTTTTAAAGATTTCTCCTATATATTCCTATGTAAAACTTGGGTCGGCCATTTTGGCCCCACCCTAGCCCCGGGGGTCATGATTTGAACAAACTTGAATCTACACTACCTGAGGATGATTCCACATGAGTTCCATCTTTCCTGGCCCAGTGGTTCTGGAGAAGAAGATTTTTAAAGATTTCTCCTATATATTCCTATGTAAAACTTGGGTCGGCCATTTTGGCCCCATCCTAGCCCCGGGGGTCATGATTTGAACAAACTTGAATCTACACTACCTGAGGATGATTCCACATGAGTTCCATCTTTCCTGGCCCAGTGGTTCTGGAGAAGAAGATTTTTAAAGATTTTTCCTATATATTCCTTTGTAAAACTTGGGTCGGCCATTTTGGCCCCACCCTAGCCCCGGGGGTCATGATTTGAACAAACTTGAATCTACACTACCTGAGGATTATTCCACATGTGTTCCATCTTTCCTGGCCCAGTGGTTCTGGAGAAGAAGATTTTTAAAGATTTTTCCTATATATTCCTATGTAAAACTTGGGTCGGCCATTTTGGCCCCACCCTAGCCCCGGGGGTCATGATTTGAACAAACTTGAATCTACACTACCTGAGGATGATTCCACATGAGTTCCATCTTTCCTGGCCCAGTGGTTCTGGAGAAGAAGATTTTTAAAGATTTCTCCTATATATTCCTATGTAAAACTTGGGTCGGCCATTTTGGCCCCACCCTAGCCCCGGGGGTCATGATTTGAACAAACTTGAATCTACACTACCTGAGGATGATTCCACATGAGTTCCATCTTTCCTGGCCCAGTGGTTCTGGAGAAGAAGATTTTTAAAGATTTTTCCTATATATTCCTATGTAAAACTTGGGTCGGCCATTTTGGCCCCACCCTAGCCCCGGGGGTCATGATTTGAACAAACTTGAATCTACACTACCTGAGGATGATTCCACATGAGTTCCATCTTTCCTGGCCCAGTGGTTCTGGAGAAGAAGATTTTTAAAGATTTCTCCTATATATTCCTATGTAAAACTTGGGTCGGCCATTTTGGCCCCACCCTAGCCCCGGGGGTCATGATTTGAACAAACTTGAATCTACACTACCTGAGGATGATTCCACATGAGTTCCATCTTTCCTGGCCCAGTGGTTCTGGAGAAGAAGATTTTTAAAGATTTCTCCTAAATATTCCTATGTAAAACTTTGGTCGGCGATTTTGGCCCCACCCTAGCCCTGGGGGTCATGATTTGAACAAACCTGAATCTACACTACCAGAGGATGATTCCACATGAGTTCCATCTTTCCTGGCCCAGTGGTTCTGGAGAAGAAGATTTTTTTAAAATGCCATTAATTTTTCTCTTATTCATTATTATCTCCCCTTGGAAAAGGGCGTGGCCCTTCATTTGAACAAACTTGAATCCCCTTCACCCAAGGATACTTTGTGCCAAGTTTGATTGAAATTGGCCCAGCGGTTCTTGAGAAGAAGTCGAAAATGTGAAAAGTTTACAGACAGACGGACAGACGGACGCCGGACAAAATGTGATCAGAAAAGCTCACTTGAGCCTTCGCCTCAGGTGAGCTAAAAATTTAATGAAATACAATTATGTTAACAAGACCCAGGAGGAAATATCTTAATTGAATTATAAAATCTACTTTATCTACTGTGATATTACCTCTCTAGATTCCAGTACTGCTGTGACAATCTTTTCAAACGCTATGCTGACACCAACTCCGTGAAGAGAGGTCTCTGATACAGGTTGGGATAGTGGAGAATAAAATTGTTTGATCTGGGGAAAAAATAAAGATATCCAGAAAATGCTTTAATGTATAAATGCAAATTGAGTGATTTATAAAAAGAAAATTGGTATTTATATTTAGTGAGAAGTAATTTTAGTGATTCGATATTGTCAAGATAGAAGGTTATAACAACCGATATGGAAAAATGCAAAAATTGAATCGTTCATAAGAGATTCTGCTTATACGGTATCTAATGATGATAAAAATCTATCATCAAATACCCCCGGTACTAAAATCATAGATCAATTACATATAAGGAACATACCAAGTTGTCATAGCGACCGCCAGCAGCTAAGATGTCTGGTGAGTGGTGCTTTTTCTTTTTATTGTCCACCATGATTTGGAATATCATTCCTGAGAACTGATGTGTATTGTAAACAAATCCCAGAGACACTATTACCTACAAGCGTAGGAAAAACAAACACTTTTAATGAACAATACGGCTTTGTAAAATACTTCATGGACAAATGGAAGACTAGCTACATTATAAGTGAAAAATAAAAATTATGTCTGTATCCTAGGAATGCAATGTATTATTTACTATAGAAAATAAAACATGCAGCTAATTAAAGACATGGTGTAATGTGGTTCATACTTACTGGAAGCTTAAGGCCTAGCGTGTCCAGATTACTCAGAATTATCTCCAACTCATGTAGACCTTGCTTGGCTTTTGTTGCAGCCTAAAACATTTCACTGGATTAATATTCATATTACACAATATAAAATCATTGTTAATTCAAATGACAAATTATAATGTCTACCTACCTCCCCTCTGGTTTTGGTTATACATCTTAAGTAGCTGGCCACTTTGCCGTAAGTTCCCTCCATTTTCTAAGATTCCCAGCAGTGAAGACACGGTTTGGTCACTGAGACCAAGGGAGGTCAGAGGTTTGGATATGTTTTTATGATGACTGAGCATCTACAAATTAATTTTTTTTTAAAAATCATTCACTAAACCAATGATTTCTTTTTTTTTGCCACACTTAAGATCTTTTTCATGTACCAAATGAACAGAATCCAGAGAAAATCAAAGTACTGAAAGTACTGAAAAGCGGTTAGCATGCTTTCATCTAATATGTACCGAAAAAAGTGCATGAAATGATGATATTTAAGTATGCATATCTTTGTCCAATGTCATCAGAGAACAAAAAAACCCCCAGACATTCTGTTTTTTGTAATACTTTACTTAATAGTAAAACCAATAACATTCCAAACTGATGTCACAGATGGATGCAATCTAATTAAAATTAGATGTTCCGAACCCGCTACTGCTTCTCAAACATCTAACAACATCCTATTTGGGGTCATGTAAGAGTGAATCTTCGATTAGCCAAAGAAAATGGTTCCTCCGAAATCTTGGCTTATAGTTCAGATGGGTTTCTTGTTTTCACCACCGAACCAAAACACCCGAGGAGTTTTGTAGTAAACAAAATATGCATTGCAAAAGCTGTGTTATGTATGACGTGTGGGGTATCTTGTATAGTTTGTGCTCTTTCGTTTGCATTATTCACGTTCAGATGCCAGACTGCAGACTATACATGAAATTTATTCCAAAATTACTTTAATTCAACGTAAGACAGCATCAATAACGATGTTATGTAGCCGTGGAATTAATTTGAGAATTGTTTACCGAGGCTTGAATCTACATGGCCAAAGTGTTTGTGTTTACTAGTATATGTATTCATAATCGAAAGGTCGCTCTGATGTGACCCCGAATGGGATGTTAGATGTTTGAGAAGCGGTAGCGGATTTGGAACATTTACTAGTAAATAAATTTTAATTAGATTAAAATGCATGTTTGAAATTTAAACATGAGATTTCTTCAGTTTGAAAGACAGGAAGTGCATTTCTAAAAGTTCTCTCTTGGTGGCATCCAATCTTTCTCTGGATGAAAACAATTATGTTGATGTTGAAAACTTAATTGTCTTTCATGCTCTATTGAATCTGAAGTTAGGTAATTGTAAAGTCTACTATAGCAAACAACTAAAAAAAATGACAAATTAAATTCTTTAGATTAATGGATTTGAAGTAGTATAGATCTACAGCTGCCTAGTCAGAGAAAAAAGGATGGCTGAGCAGAGACTTTGTAAATGAATTGATATCAGAGAGCTCCAGATGTGTAGGCTCACTGCGGGTGTAACCTGTCAACGAGGGATGCTTACTTCTTCTAGGCAACGGATCCCATCTCTTGAACTTTCAGGAATCAGCTTTTCATCTTAAATCGATCATTGATCATTGTGTATTTTGATACAGATACTGGATACTTCCGTTTAGTAATATTATGAACTACTACTTCTACGGGAAGACTGCGAGTATACAAGATTATCAAGCTTTATGAAATGTACTTTATTGACTTTTCAAACAAGTAAATGTTCGAATAAAGTAAATGGTATATGAGAATCATTTAAAAGAAGTCTTGCACAATAATGTATTTTTGCCATATACTCTTTATGCAATATTGTTCTCAAATAAAACATGTGAAAGGAAAGTTGTCTAATCAATCAATACTAGTATTTAAAAATTCAAATGTATACTAAAAGTCAGTGTAACTTAAGAAGTTATGTGTCACTTTCTTCAATATGTCGGATAAACAATATACACTGATTTCTTTTCTAACAATGTGCCTCTAAACACCTGTATTTTAATTTAATTCTTCTTAAACACTCAAAATAATAATCGACAAATTGGACAAATTCAAATTTAAAAAGTATTTTCTCAGCTAATAATACGTTCCTTAGGAATTGATCAAATTTTCAAAACTTATAAATAAGCATTAAGTATATATTTTAAATTTTTGCTAATTGCCAAGATTTTTCATACCTTATTCTTCTGTGAATAATAATATCGGTTGATTTTTAGAAGAGAATCACAATGCCGATTAAAATTAATATATATTTATCCATTTTTTTTTCAAAATTAATTTTACTACTTTAAGTGCCCCATTATTTTTTTTCAAAACTAAAAGTAAGTGATCCCTTATGATCGTTTGTCATAAATTATCAAAGACGGAGTAGAGAATTTACCCCTGGGAGCAGAGCTTTTATAATCTGTTTATTAGACAGAGAAGAAAACAAACGTTTCATTGTGGAGGTAATCTTATTGTTTCATAAAAACGTTACAAAAATGTAAAACGTACAGATGTATTCGTGTTTTTATAAAAGCGTTTTTCAGGTATTACTTAACTTAATAAATGGTGTTTCTTAATACTTTGGCAAGGAAAATCAACTGATCGAGAGATTTGCTGATGTTTTCTGCAGTTGTAATAACCTTCAACCTGCTGTATAATTAACCGTATCGTTCAACTTTCAAAAATAAACTAGCAGTCGCCATAAATCGCGATCGCACCATGTAGATGTAAATAAGGACCAAATTCTCAGTTCTTTGAAGTTAAGCGTTTTAGTATTGTCAAAAACGTCATTGGTAAATACTACTAATAAGAATTCGATATAATCGTTATAATAGCCACTCTTCATACACAGCTTATAGTCAATCTCTCACCAGGGGGCGTATTTTCGAACAGTATACAAATCATAGGAAGCGCTTTGCTGAAGCCATTGTCGATGGTACGCCTTGTGGAAGTTTCCGGTTTGGGTTGCAGAAGGATAAGGTTACGTGCCATAAAGCGACGTCAAAGGGAGGCCTTATAGAAGTTTCCGGTTTTTGGAGGCCCATGCCATAAAGCGGTTAGCTAGCTAACCGCTTAAAAAGGAAGAAAGCAATGCCCATGAATCAATTTTGCCTAATACATATGTAGTAGAAAATTCTCCACGGCTGAGAGTTAAATGTTTGAGAAAAACCTCTAACCTTTACCCCTGGGGAATGTGAAAAAGTCTGGGCTGGTCCCTGGTACACCACAATGTTGTAAAATGGCATGTAGTATCATCACATGGTTGACTTTTATGTAGTAATTTCTTTGCTGAAATTAACAAAGAATGAAGCTTTAACATATTTTTGTCAGACACAACTTAACGGCAATAATAAAGCCCTTTTTGTTTTATTGCCCCTCCTGAAAACATTAGTTTTAGATATTGGAGAGGGCTACATTATTGCAGCTAGTCACAAATATGAAATAGAATTTAAAGCTGGTTTTTGTTACCTGTAAAACTGGAAATTCAAAAATAATTTCTTGTACAAGAAGCACCACCTCAGCATCAGGGGTAGGCTAAAATTATGAACAAACAACAAATTACATCTACACCTTACCACATAAACCATAATCATCAACAAAAATCACACTCAAACCTCTGTCTTCATCAAGGTGAGTTTGTTAATTCTCATCAATATTTAATGAAACCAACTATCCAATAAAAGCACAAACTGCCAGTTAAATCAAATCTGCAATCTATTTTTTTGGGCTCTGTTACTTGATGTATCAATTGTTTGGATTAAGTCATGTAAACAGTCAAGTGGCAAGGAGGTGGACTAAAAAC